>NC_091119.1:122501602-122808745 GCF_040183065.1 Periplaneta americana
ACATACATACATACATACATACATACATACATACATACATACATACATACATACATACATACATACATACATACAAACTCATACGTCTTAATACCCAATAGTTTTACCATAAATGGAATTCAAATTTCAAACACACATTTTTTTTTTCCGCCTAAACCGTTATTAAAATATCAAAATGACATGTGACTTTTTAGTTACTTACAACCTAAAGATTCTGTTCTTAAAATTAATGCAGTTATACCCCTTTCATTCGGTTTTTCAGTAAATGACCGACGGTATTTGGGCGAAACTTATTTCCTGCCGAACGCTCTATTGGAGGGATATTTATTTTTTCCCATTTATTTTGAAATACTGGAGACATAAAACCTCATATATGTGTATATACAGGCCTATATGTATTATATTATATGTGAAAAAAAAACTAGATATCACATACAAACACACTAATTTACAGTTGTACATACACGAGTACTTAATGCCATCTTCAAATACAAGAATTACACAAATTAAGGTAATTTATTTATAAATTACATTTTTCACAATGAACTTCATGTGAGTTGCTAGGTTTCTTGTGAGTCATGTGTTTTTTATTACAAGGGAGTGGAAACAGACGACAAATCTCGCAGAATTTACTCGGGATGAAAGTGCGAGTCTGCTTGACAGGAAGTTCTCAGCTGATACGAGTAGATACAGCTGGTCCTTCTTATGACAGAAGAACGGGCTGTGGTCACATATCTATTAGGGCTGTGCGCCGTCTAATTGAAGTAATGTGCTTATGGAACACAAGGTCATGTACTTCGGGGTCTTCCGACACAGTGGAAAGAAAACACGAGACTTGGAGCTTGGGAGGGATTTCATGTTAGATAACTTTGTGCATTTACTACAGCAAAAAAGTAATACCAACTACAGAAAAAGAAATTGTTTTAAGGCCTCAATCTCCTCTCGGGTGCAGTCAGCCTTTTGCATAGAGCGTCGTCTTTCGTGCTGAAGGTTGGCGTTCACAATCAAGCCAAAGAGGAATTTCTGATGGACAGAGATGTTATTTTTTTAATTGCTCTATTTTACGACGCTTTATGGTTATCTAGCGTCCGAGTTATGTCAAGTGACAATGCCAGCGAAATGAGTCCAGGGTTCAGCACCGAAAGTTACCCAGAATTTGCTCTTAATGGGTTGAGCGAAAATCCTGGAAAAAACCTCAACCAGATAACTTGTCCCAACCAGGATTTGAACCTGGGCCCGCTCATTTTACGGTGAGATGATATTACAGCACGTTTTGTCTACAATTTTATCTGCCATATGAAATGATAAAGGATGGATGGAATAGAGAAAAATTCTCTCCGGCACCGGGACTTGAACCCGGGTTTTCAGCTCTACGTGCTGACGCTTTATCCACTAAGCCACACCTGATTCCAGTTCTGATGCCGGATCGAGTCCCCTAAGTTTAAGTTAATCCGTACTATAAAATATTTTCATAAATTAAGTGCATATTTTCGTAATTTGAAATTCCTACCATATTGCAACCCACTAGCGTCTTCATAGTACATAATATTATGCTGGTTATAACTAATAAAAACAGTGAAATACAGTAATACGTAGCACTTTAGCCTTGTTTTATTCGATTAAATCGTGCATATTTGTACTGCCAGTGTCGTATTCTGATACTAGATGAGCTACGGATTTTCCTTTCCCAAACAGCTCAACTAGAGATGAACAAAACAAACAGCCGCTCTCGCTCGCTATGTTCGCTGCATTTGTCTTTCGAGTCTCGGCTCGTCATTCTCTTGTGCTTCGAGTCTCGCTCGTCCTTCTCGAAATAGCATTTGGTCGGTGTGGAAAGATTTCGTAACTTTGAATAACATACATCATTGAAATAAATAATATTATAAATATTTAAATGAGACAAAAAGACAAAACAACAGTATCTTAGTCATCAAAATGTTATGGTTCTATTATACGATATTACCTATGGTTATATAAATAGAAAAACAATTCTCAAATAAATTTGCATGTCTAAGAAACGTAAAACATGACATTAATATCCTTTTACTTGAGATTGCACACTTGATCATAAACATATGAAAAGAAAATTCCTAGCCTTTTAATAAGGGCCTAGTAATTAAATAAAGATTGGGGAACGGATTATTATACGCTGAAAGGTAGAGATAATGTTTCAAATAGGCTACTTGATTGTTTATACTATATGACAGTTGCCAAAGTAGATAAAAGTTCAGTCAGGTATAAACAACTGCTGACTTCGGGACTTCATCAATATCGAGTCTCGGAAGACTCACAACCCATCTTTACGTCAAGGACGCGAAGTAATACAACATTGTCGTGCGGGTTTTCAGCTTTGCAGGCTTTGTTAGTCTCATTTTCTAGATCGTTGTTCATCTCTAAGCTCAACATGTTTTCTTTTAACATTTTGCACAGAATGATAAAATGATGCACGGGTTTGGAATTGTGTGGAAGTATTTGGGATCATTTCTTTGAGAGCAGATAGTGACTATTTTACAAGTTGTGAAAAACACCCCCATCCAATAAGTGTTTCTACTGCCAGTAATGGTAGCATTCCTACTACATACTGTGTAACGGTATACTAAAGGCTGGTAATAACACTCTGTAGAAGAAATGCGTACTAGCATAATATTCTGTACTTCGCATTTTTCTGCAGCAAGAGAGAGAGAGAGAGAGAGAGAGAGAGAGAAAGAGAGACTGTCGGATAATCCACCAATCCGTTAATAGGCTGACGGATAATCGAGGTTCTACTGTATTAAGCATCTCTAAATTTCACTTCCTTTCAAAAGGCAGAAATTCTATGGATTTTTATTGCCGGGTTTGACCCCGCGAACCTGAAATCTAATAGTAAGTATAACCACTAAACCACGTAGGACGTCGTCCTCTGGATGTGTGTCTGTAAGCTAAAGCGGAGCTTTGTATAAGTACTAGCAAATGTTAAACTCCTCCACGCCTTGTAGCGTCACACTCATGTGCCATTTCTGAACATTTTGTATTTCTAACAAGAACTTGCGCAACAGTTTCTATAAATATAATTTACGTCTTTTTCCTGGTTTAGGCCAAAGCCCTGCCTCCAACTCTAGTTCAAGCAGATCGATTCATCTTTAAGTCAAATGGCAGGGAAATTCTCAAACGCTATTTGCGATTTAGGAATGATATTTACATTGATTTATAGGCATGTAGCCTATAACAGCGGTCCCCAGTTCTTTTCTTCGAGGGCCACTTGGAATTCTTAGTGTTCAGACTTGGGATAGAGAATGCAAATTGCTATTTACGACTAATACTCAAATGATTAAAATTGTTTTTATTTGTATTTGCGATTACTTACAATGCTGAAAATGTTCCTCAGCATGCCTACATTTATTATTATTATTATTATTATTATTATTATTATTATTATTATTATTATTATTATTATTATTATTATTAACTACATCCATAAAATTTAATTATCCTCTTAATAACGTCTGTATTATTAGGAAAATTTCTATTAAAGACCTTGGTGTATTACTCGATTTTAAATTATATTTTCACGATCATGTTCAATATATTTATAATCATTCAATAAGAATGCTTGGTTTAATAAAGTCTATAACGTATTCTTTTTCTATTCCTGCGTCTCTATTAATTCTATACTTTACTTTGGTCCGATTTAAACTTGAATATGCATCTGTAGCCTGGAATTCCATTACTTCAACTGATTCGGTGAAATTGGAAAATATTCAAAGAAAATTTATTTCCTTATGTGCTTTTCGATTTATACCCAGTTCCTCTGACTTTAATTATGAGATCACCTGTAACTATTTTAACTGTTGTAGCCTTTATTCTAGACGTCAAAATCTTGATTATCAATTTTTTTGCAAAGTTATCAGGGGTGATATTGATTGTGAGTCTATCATAAATGATTAAGATTGTTTTTATTTGTATAAACAATATCAGCCTTCGTATTCCTACAAAGGGTTTAAGATTTCAAAAACATTTTTACAACAAAAATTGAAAATCTCTTTCTCCAGTCTGTAGATGCATAAAATATGCCAATTTACATGGGAACAATTCAGATCCTTTTAAAGTATAGTTTCGTTTATTAGTATTTACTGACCTTGTTCTCAATTTTATTTATGTTTTTCTTGATTTAAAATCTTGTTTTATTTATTCATGCATCTTTGTATCTACTATTTGTGTACTGCCTCTGGCTGTTGTTCAACAATAAATATTAATAAATGAATAAATAAATAAATCATTATTTAACAGTAATCCGTATTTTGTAGTGAGGTTATCAGGAATTTGTTGACACCTCTTTTACTATTTTAACCGCACAACATAGATAGTGGGAAATGTGTCTTAAGTTTCTTTGTCATTTTCGTCGTCCTTTTGTATGCAATAGTTGTCACTATTATGTGAGATAATAGTTCACAATTATCTTCTATAATACGAGTGCTGATAATTTTCCGGTAGTTTAATTGAGCTTAACGAATGTTTGTTGTCATGATAATTATTTCTCGGTCTCAAATTAGTTATCTAATAAGAACAAAAATGAGTTTAAATTACCTGAGGATAACTATTATCACGAATTGTATTCGTCAATATAATCCCAATTGCAGCAACTGTAATTCTAAACAACTAAATATTTGAAGTTATAATAATAGACCTAGAAACATAGACGAATAGAAGCAAAGATGATAGGAATAAAAGGCTTTTGGAATAAAAACAAGTGAGCATTTGAGGTTACAACACTTTATTTTAAACTGTTTTGTCAGTCGGCAATACCGCGTATTAGACCGATTGTACACTTCCCCCTCCCATGACGTCTTGACTACGTATGCAACTGACTTAAGTTCGGGGTCTAGGGTTACCTAAGTTCGGGCTCTAGTTAATATCATCCAATATTTAATATCTCCGAGGTTGCATTGTCTAAATTTTATACCACAGACATGTAGGAGTCTACCCCTTAAACATAAGGTTTGTGCGCAGTGGATTTCCTCTCCTGCCTGTGGTTTCCGTTATGTATATGGACCTGTTGCTTGTGGAGGACTTTGAAATGCACCAGGCAGCACAGGGTGTCTCGGTGCTTGCATATTGGTTATGATTAGTGCCGCGACCACGTGCGACGAGGTGGGAATACATTCTCACTGAAGGAAGGCGCACCCACATGTCTAACGGCAATCGAAGTGAACCCTGGAAGCAAATGATTGCGCGTAGCCGTCAAGTAAGCGAAACGCGAAAGGGAAATCATAGGTCAGATTGCAACAATCCTTTGCAGTTATATTTGTTCGGATCAAATTTGTGCACATTTGTAAGACAAAACTAAAATTCTTTAAGTTATGTTTTATCATGATGCAGTGCTCTCTTAATTGACTGAGAATATTGCGAATTAAATCAATGGCTTTCCCAAAACACGCTATGAAATGTTTTATATAAACAATTTTTATCTCGAAAAGGAAGCAAAAATGAGCAAAATTGTATTAAACTTTTTCGTTTGAAATATCTCAAAGAATAACCCCTGAAATTAATGACATTACTTGCGGTTCACTCTGTATACTGAAGTGGGAAAGAGGTATGTATGTATGTATGTATGTATGTATGTATGTATGTATGTATGTATGTATGTATGTATGTATGTATGTATGTATGTATGTATGTATCCAATGCCTACTCACTTCACTTTACGTGATTCGGATTCCGCATATTGCGGATAGATGGCAGGAACTGTGACACATTTTTCTAGTTGTACACCACTTCGGCGGACCACACTGTACATGAAGTGTATCTTTGGAGAGTTATGTCGTGTACTAGGGTGAGTGTATGTGTAAGTGTAGTGTCTGAAATGAGTGATGATGATATTTTTTCTAGTTGTACACCACTTCGGCGGACCACACTTTGCATGATGTGTATCTTTGGAGAGTTATGTCGTGTACTACGGTGAATGTATGTGTAAGTGTAGTGTCTGAAATGAGTGATGATGATGATGATGATGATGATGAGGAAGGGAAACTCGGTGCCGGCACGTAGCCTAGTCCTGTCGAATAGCACCAAGGGGGTCGCCAGGCTTAACGTCCCGTCTGACGGACGAATCACTATCAACAGTGACATATGCCTTCTCTTCATATGCACTGCGGAGAGATTTGAAATTTAACCCAGGCATATTGGTGCACAATCTAGTGATTAGAAGTTGCGCACCACCATCTCTCCTAGTCCCGAGGTAGAAATTTTACATGAACACTTCTGACCTCTGGGCAGTGTATTGGGGGAACAACTGCAGAGATTTGTTCTCGTACTAGGTCTATTGTATACCTGGTCCTATGAGATGATGCGTTGATGTGGAGCAAAAGTATAGTGATTGTCAGTGCTTAATTTCTTGCTTTCATAGTCGCTCTAAAACTCTCTGATAATATTCTTCAGTAACAGGTCACAGCAGGTAGTACAAGTTCTTTATGTATACTAGCGGTCATCAGAACACTGCACTCTCGGTCTAGCGTCTTTTACCCGCGGACAAGAGACTGCCCTAGCGTGCATTCATGGCTGCTGGCGGGTATGCTGTCTCTTGTGCACGACGGAGAATATTTCACTCTATCCATTTTAGAGTGCTGACGACCACTGATGTATACTCTCTTAGAAGAAATTACAATATTATCTTGATACCCGAGTTATGAAAACGCAGTTTCTTCGCTTGTGATACGTTTTTGGGACTGACATTCTATAGTCTAGTTACACGCTTTCAGCATCGAGGTGATTGCACCATATTTTATCTCCTGTCAAGATTGACTCCTAGAATATTATATTTCTTTGAGTGGTTTCAATTATGTCTTTCATGTACTCTATACTGTCATTTTCTTGGTATTCTATCGAACTTGGGGCGCAAATTGTGCACAGATTTTTAAAAATCTAAATGTTGGTTTAAATTCCTGATAATGATCTCTTTACCCACTCACAAATAATCTGCCAACACTTTAAAGGCCGCATAATATTCATTTGTCCACTTTCACTCACTCTTCTGATTCGTTTCGGACCAAACCGAATGCCCTAGTCTTGAATCATCTCCCATATTTTCTTGATTGTCCTGTATAACTTATGGAGGCCTATTTGTGTTAATTACAGACCTGGTTGAATGTAAGGGAATGCCTTAATTCCTTAACTATGCCAGGTAAAATAAATTATTATTATTATTATTATTATTATTATTATTATTATTATTATTATTATTATTATTATTATTATTATTAAACAAGTGGAAAAATTTTTGTACGGTATAAGTATTTGCCTTCATGAATTTGTTGCATCCATATCACATTTTCGGATGAATTGTTATTGATTTTTATGAACTTGGTTTTTGGTTTTTTGGCAACAATGAATTAACATTTTGCGTTTCAATACAGAGTAATTAAAAAGTTGTTTCGCCGTAATATTTCCAACGGTTGAAGTTAAAATCATGATCTTAAAAAACAGCTGTACCATTTATTTTCAGATATATGTAATATAACGGGTTATTTGCACTGTAAATTTGAAATGATGAGCCTATTTTTTCGTTCAGTAAGCACTTAAATGCACATCAGGTTTCATAAAGTATATTGCCATGTTATAGGTATGTCTTTTTTAAACCTTATGAACTTTGCTCAAGACACAAAACTTCAACTAAAATAAAATAATCAAAACCATAAAAATCAGACACGCCTCCTTAAGAATTTCCTAACAATTTACTCCCTCCATAACAGCTAAATAAATCGTTATAATTATTCTCTCACTTGTAGACTATTGGCGCTTCTTGAATTTCGGCCATGATCGTATATACATGGTGGTTGGATCTTCAGTACTAACTTCGCTCGCGCATAGATAATAGCCTCGAAAGGTTTTGAGGTTACCGATGAATTTACGAACACCATCTGGGACTGAACACAAGACTTGTCCCTAGTCAGTTGATTTTTTATTTTAGTAGGTTATTTTACGACGCTTTATCAACATCTTAGGTTATTTAGCGTCTGAATGAGATGAAGGTGATAATGCGGGTGAAATGAGTCCGGGGTCCAGCACCGAAAGGTACCCACCATTTGCTCATATTGGGTTGAGGAAAAACCCCGGAAAAACCTCAACCAGGTAACTTGTCCCGACCGGGAATCGAACCCGGCCACCTGGTTTCGTGGCCAGACGCGCTAACCGTTATTCCACAAGTGTGGACTAGTCAGTTGATCTACCAATTATATCTATAAATTATATTGTATCTGAAGTTTTCCAGCATTGTTTTCAGATTGTTAGAACAATGTATTTTAATATATCTTGAATAAAACGAAGTTTTCCTACCTCTGATGTTGCCATATTTATATCCCCACACCAACGCACTGCCACCTCCGCCTCTAACCTATTGACGATTTCTCTGCATGCGCTCTCTTCCCATATTTTCGAAATATAAAATGACGTTCGTTTGGCTCGAACGTGATATACTTATTTCTTTAGCAAGTAAATTTATTTCCTAGAATTCCATAAACTTTTAAAAATATTCTGTGAATTCTATTCTAAGTGTTTGATATTTGTTTCTAGTGAAAGACTTCTCTCTAGTTATTCTTCCATTAAAATTGTTTCCTCAGTACGGTGTTCTACTTTCATCATCATCATCATCATCATCATCATCATCATCAGCGCAGCAGCCCATCAAGAGACCTGGCTGTCCCAAGTCTTCGCCACTGCTCTCTGTTTTTTGCTCTATCAGTCCAGTTATGCACTTCAATACCTTTAGCATCCTTTTGTATGTCGTCCTCCTATCTAGCTCTCGGTCTTCCTTTAGTCCTCTGTCCTCCTGGATTATATAAAAAGACTCTTTTAGCTGGTCGTGAGTCTTCCATTCTTGCCAAATGTCCAGCCCATCTTAAACGATCAGTTTTTATTATTGTAATGATGTTTGGCTCCTGATATAGTTCATACAGTTCAGAATTGTATCGTATTCTCTATTCATCATTTACTTGCACTGGTCCAAAAATTGCTCTTAGTATTTAATCTGTCTATATCTTGTTTATTAAGGGTCCAAGTTTCTGAGGCATAGGTAAGCACTGGTCTAATCAAAGTTTTGTATGTTATGATTTTACTTTTAATAGTCAATACTTTAGATTTAATGTGTCTTATGAGGTCGTGATAACATCTATTTGCACAGAGTATGTAAAACTGTTCACACACTCGAAGACATACTGAATATGGTCAGGTGGATTGTGGTGTTCTACTTTATCAGTCAAATTTATCGCACTTAATTTGGAATTTTTGTGTATTTGTTTCACCTTTCACTATAAATATTTTTCTAGGGACTTCTCCGCACTTCATCAGTGAGCCTATTTCTGCTTGTTATGTAAGCTGTGTCATGTTGAACAATTTAATGCATTCTTTCTAAAATACCATAATTTTACTGATAGATATTTTCGTCTTGACAGACTAATTAGGAATTCAGGAACTTTCACTAATGTATGAGTGCCCATAGCAATGCTTGAAACACAACCACTGACTTCAAATAAATCTGATTGAAGACTTCACAGTTCTTCCCCCTAGGGAAAATATTTATAGAGGTAACTCGTATAAACGAACTTCAGAGCTGTCATCTTACCTAGGAGGTAGACCAAGGGCGAGCCCAATTTATTTGCTTACACTGTCATAGTTTTATTCAACACGAAATACTTATACACAATGAACCGTACGTAATGTCAGTAGTTTCAGGATGTTATTCCCTGAGCTATTTCAAACAAAAAAGTTTAATACAGTTTTTCTTGTATTTGCTTTCTTCTCGAGAGAAAAAAATTGTTCTATATGACACATTTTATAGCGTATTGTGGGAAAGTTATTGAATTAATTCCCAAAATTCTTAGTCAAGTTAAGAGAGCAGTTTATTCTGATAATAAATTATTGAAATAAATTTTAGTTGTGCAGAAATTTGATCCGAATAAATGTAACTTTTCGTTCTGCAGAGCAATTTAAAAAATGTAATGCACTCTGACAACGCTGTAAAAGTTATTGCCTGGAGAGATGCAGATACGCAGGTCTGAACAACTCGCGTGTGCATTTATGAGAAGAATGGAGGAGAGAACGAGAAATGTAAATAGTACATGTAAACGTAATACAAACAATTGTAGTTCGGGAAATTTGATTTCTTGTATGTAAGTTTACCGGTTATTTCTTTAAAAATTGAAGTGGAAGGGAACTATTTTTAATTGGCCGAAGAAAATGCTTGCAGTACGACAAACGGAGTTCTTTTTAATCATTAAGTAGATTTGTATGACGTAAAATAAGTTTTTTTATTGCCTATGTTAACTGAATAGGTATTTAATTAAAATTAAATAGAAGAGTTTAAAAATAATATTTTTAATTTCGTTCGTTTAACGTAAAATAAACATATAGTTTTTTTTCCTGTGAAGTTTTAAATATTTTAAAATTGTGTTTTTTTTAACATGAAATAAGTATCATTATTGTTTACGCCATTTACAACATTGAATTGAGATTAGATTGAAGGATAATATTAAAATGGATTTGAGGGAGGTGGGATACGATGATAGAGACTGGATTAATGTTGCACAGGATAGGGACCGATGGCGGGCTTATGTGAGGGCGGCAATGAACCTCCGGGTTCCTTAAAAGCAAGTAAGTAAGTAAGTAACTACTCTACATGTTATATTTTGTTCACGTATCATAGAAATTAGTAAAATTAAATTTATCTCTTGTCTTCTAATACTAGTTTTCGTTACCATTTGGTGATCTGGTTTTTACTAATTAACATGCATCCACATTTTCTTCAACTATAATTTTGCATAAGTAGCTACCATAATGATATAAGGAAAATCAAGAGTAGGAAGGCCATGGCTTATATACAAGGAAACATTCTCATGAGGGCAGATAAAAAAGTTAATTGTTTTTTTTTTTCGCCATATTAATAATGTCGAAACAAGTGCCTATACATATTTTGGCCATTCGAACGCAATTACGAGGGCTCCCGAGAAAGTAAGTTTCCCTGGGGCCGCTTACAGAACGAAAACACAATTTCATGGAACGATTTATTGGACCAGATAGAGGAACTATTGAGCTATTTTTGAACATATTCCCCATCCGAATTGATACATTTCTCATACTGTAGAATCAACAGAGAGGTACAGACGTCTGTCATACACTGGTTCCGATCCCGGGCGGCAGACTTCTACGACACAGGGATACAGAAGTTGAGCCCACAGTATGACAAATACCTCATTTCTGATGGAGAATATATTAAAAAATAGTTCAACAATATCTGTATCTGTTTCAATAAATCTTTCCATGAAATTGTGTTTCCTTTCTGTAAACTGCCTTAGGGAAACTTAGTTTCTGGGGGGGGGGGCTCGTAATTGCGCTCGAGTGGCCAGAATTTGTATAAGCACTTGTTTTGACATTATTAACATGGTGGAAGAAAAAAATAACTTTTTTATCTGCCCCCCATGAGAATGTTTGCTTGTTAGTTAGAAATTCGTCCTGGTTATTTTAAAAGATAAGGTCCGCAGACCTCCGCTAATTGGGAACCACTGCTCTAGGCACAGATATTGAGTGTGAGACAAGCCCAGGCGTACTTAGGTCTCTTACATGGGCCAGTTTTTTTATTTTAATGTGGTGAAAAATGGCCCTCAAATTTTCCCTGCAGCCTTGTGTCAAGAACAGAGGTTTTTCATTTGCCGTAAATCTACGACACGAGACCCTCCAGCCTTGCTTGCCCTTCTATGGAAACGATGCTAAGGATTTTTATCGCTCTTAAAATCCATTGTCCTCTGCCTGGTTTTGAACCCCAGAACATCGAATTGAATGGCATGTATGGTAAACATTAGTCTACCGAGGATAACAATACAAGACGAAAGTATTTGCATAAGAATAAATTATAAATTGTTAAACCTACGTTTGGTTATTAATAAGTCGGTAAAATAACACACTGCTTTTACGATAGGCTACATGATGCCGCATTGTAGTTTGGCTGTCCTTCATTAGATCGAGTTGTCCTTACTAATTGATAACATGCCACAGGCCGTGATGGGCCACAGACTAACGGATTTGAAGTTCTGTGCTGTACACTGGAGCCATCTAGCGAGCATGAGGATGCGGGTGGTGGGGAGACTAGGTCAAGTGGGGGGCAACTTTCCATTCTCACAGGGGGTTACGACACGGAGGATCATATGTAGGTGACCCACATTGGTCGCCGAAACTTCAAAGTAAGTCAAAGTCACTATGACAACAAGGGCGCTGTGACCATGGCAATGGCGGCTTTTCACTTGTTTCATCCTGTTGATGCAAAGTTGACGCTCTGCATCCAGTTGACCCAGTTGAACGCGAGTTCGGCTCCAAACAACTGCGTGAATATTTTTTTAGGTTGGCTTGCGGAAAAGAAACGAGCTGTATAAGATGATTATCAAGGAGTGTAAGTCTTTGAGTTGACTTTAATAAATTCTAAACATGTGACCTTTTGACCAAACTTGGTACACACTATGTATATAGATCCAAGTATTTTAATTTCGCCAGTATGTTTCTTAGACCGACATATAGAAAGTGAGTTTAAGAGAAATTACAAAATTCGACCGAAAGTTTTGCATATCGCAATTAAGTTTTAAGCATTAGTTCTTTCTTATATTATTAACTAACCTTCCTAGAATTTTGCACAGCGAATCATGCAGTACCTGATGTTTTTAGGTACACTATTATGTTTTCATATTGAATTTAATAGTAATTTATAGCATAAGAGAGTAAAATTATATTTTGTCCGCGAGTGAAAAGTTTTGCTCCCGAGCGAAGTCGAATGTGATAATTTCCACGAGCGCATAAAATCTGTTTACTCTCGTGCGCTATACAATATTCTACCCACCACTAGTGTCTAAATTTAATTTTAAATTGTACACCTTTTCTTTCTAATGTGTTGTTTGTAAAAAAGTTATAAATGAATGAATGTACGGATTTTATTGTTGCATATGTTGGTTGTTATGGAAAGAGTGATTTTAATTCACTGCTGTGAATAAAGCCATTGTTTAGGTTGCTAAGGACGGAGGAAAAAGACCAGTTTAGATACTAGTTATGAATGAAGTCTATTTATGCCTATTAATTCGTTTTATTTTATTGAATGCGAATACTTTAGTACCTTCTCTGACTTCGTTATTTGAATCTGCTGAATCTGTTAGACTCCGAATTCAGAATTTATTTATATCTAATAATTCGCCTGGTTTTACTGAATCTGGAAATAGTGCATACCCGTACCTCCTCTGACACAGTTATTTGAATTTTGATACTCTGAATGCCAAGTTTATACTCGTATCTAATGCATTAAATCACAATACTTGCATAATTTTCCAACATTGTTCTTTGGATCCGTTGAATAGCCTATGTGAACTTTAAATGTAACATGTTCATTATGATCACCATATCCACCACTACTACTAACAACAAAAGCAAGGACCACCGGCATAGCGCATGGATAACAAGCTGGACTCTTGATTCGACCTGTGCTGAAGCCTGAGTTTGAATCCCGCATGACTTTATTGTCTGATGGGTTCTCTTCGAGCTTTTGCTCAACTGTAGGGATAATAAAATTAATGTCGGATAATTTCATGGTGAATTCTCGGTCTCACCTCGCTATTGCCAATTATAGCGATACTAGATAGCATTGCTGTTAATACAGTTGTTGTTAAATAACCGATAAAAAGACACTAAACAATTTGGCCACATGGCCTCTTTCGATCTCACTACTGTGAAGATTTTAAAATAAACTAGACATTCACAAATACTGTGCTCGCTGGACATGGGCTCAGTATGGTGCAAGACTCTTACTTAAAAGAACGTAGTACTAACAGAAGACAAGAAGCACACACCTGCAGCATAAGGAAAGAAGGTATATTCTCACTTTTCTGTCGAAATCTATAAATCTGGAAAAGCCATTGATTTTTTTATGGTAAGAGTATAATTGAATAAATACTGACAGTAATCACCAGCTGATTGCCTATGCGGATGACATAAATTTGTTAGGAGAAAATCCACAAACCATCAGAGAAAGCATGGGAATTTTAAGGCTGGTTCACAATAAATCGAGAACGGAAACGATAACGATAACGGAAATATTATTAAAATAAATGTATTTAAATCTAAGCATTCACAATTAACTATTGTGAATGCTCACATTTAAATACATTTATTTTAACATTATTTCCGTTCTCATTCTCGTTGTCGTTTCCGTTCCCGGTTTATTGTGAACCAGCCTTTACTTGAAGCAAGTAAAGAGATAGGTTTGGAAGTAGATAGGTTTGGAAGTAAATCCCGAAAAGACAAAGTATAAAAATTTCGTCCCGTGACAGAACATACTGCGAAATGGAAATATAAAAATTGTAAATTTAGCCTTTGAAGAGGTGGAAAAATTCAAATATCTTGGAGCAATAATAACAAATATAAATCACACTCGAGAGGAAATTAAACACAGAATAAATATGGGAAATGCCTGTTATTTTTTTTGTCATTCAGTCTACTCTCAAAATAGCTGAAAGTTAGAATTTATAAAACAGTTATATTACCGGTTGTTCTGTATGGTTGTGAAACTTGGATTCTTACTTTGAGAGAGGAACTGAGGTTAAGGGTGTTTGAGAATAAGGCGCTTAGGAAAATATATGGGGCTAAGAGGAATGAAGTTACAGAAGAATGAAGAAAGTTACACTACGCAGAATGGGGGCACGCATTGTATTCTTCACCTGACATAATTAGGATCATTAAATCCAGACGTTTGAGATGGGCAGGGCATGTAGCACGTATGGGCGAATCCAGAAATGCATATAGAGTGTTAGTTGGGAGACCGGAGGGGAAAAGACCTTTGGGGAGGCCGAGACGTAGATGGGAGGATAATATTAAAATGAATTTGAGGGAGATGGGATATGATGGTAGAGACTGGATTAATCTTGCTCAGGATAGGGACCGATGGCGGGCTTATGTGAGGGTGGCAATGAAATTCCGGGTTCTCTAAAAGCCAGTAAGTACTGATAGTGAACCCAGTATGAGTAGGCCCTCCTGGTAGGTATTGATAGGCTTACAGATTCTGTGTTCAGCTCAAGTATACGTTTCGTATCAGATCGTCATTTCTAGTTAAACGTTTTAATTCTCTACTTTAAGATAATTCCCAACACTTTTGGATCTTCAAGAACTCCGTTTTTATTCACGAATTAAAAAATGAGTATTCACTAAATTAGTTTCTTTATCGTTTAATTTGTCGGAACCAAATTTGTGTCAATAATTTTTTTGCATATTAATTATTTTATTTAGGCTATGAAATTTCATACATTGAAGAAAGTGATTTGTCTATGTAAAGATAAACGGAATTATAAATTCCAGTGTTTTTAAACTTTCTCTAGTTCAAAAGCACATTCGGCTCAAAATTTATGAACCTTCGGCAAGACCATTAGTAATAGGCCATGTGTATGTGAGACATGGACTTTGAAAAAATCTAATCAGGATTGACTCACAAGAGCAGAGAAGCGATATATGACGAAAGACAGCTGGGTACTCACTTTTGGGTCATAAAAGAAACTTGGACATCTTGAAAAAATAATTGTTACATAATCAGCTAGTTGTATAATTTTTTTTGTAGGTTATTATTTTACGACGCTTTATCAACATCTTCGGTTATTTAGCGTCTGAATGAGATGAAGGTGATAATGCCGGTGAAATGAATCCGGGGTCCAACACCGAAAGTTACCCATCATTGTATAATTTATTCAGGCCTACAGAGTGAATTGTAAGTTATACAACCTGTAAAGAGCAAGATACCGAAATAACTCCTACAATACCGGTCTAAAGGGAAGAGAAGTTTGGTATGGTCGAATAAACGATTTTGTATCAAATAACTTTCAGTGAAATTGCGGGTTCCCGTTACATAGCATGAAGAAACACCCATGGCCCGAGTGGGATTCGAACCAATGTCTGAGGCTATGTTCCGTCAGACATACATCTTAGTCATTGGTATGCAGCCGCCAAGTGATTATGATTTCCTTCGAGTATGTTATATGCATATAATATAATCATTGCGCTTTTCAGGGCTTTTCATACCCCTGACAGGGTAGGCTATACCTTAAGGCTTAAGCCTACACATAGGTTTTATGATTTCAAACAAGGCAGACACAGTGGGAGGCTTATGGTATGGAATATGCATAATGATTATCCTCCATCTGAGCTAACACAGAACTTTAAAGTGACTATGGAAAAAATAAGTTAAGAGAAGCAAGTTGAGGCATTTGAAATGTGGATATGGAGAAGGATGGAGCGTGTGAAATGGACAGACAGAATAAGAAACGAAGCTGTGTTGGAAAGAGTGGGTGAAGAAAGAATGATTCTGAAACTGAGCAGAAAGAGGAAAAGGAATTGGCTGGGTCACTGGTTGAGAAGAAACTGCCTTCTGAAGGATGCACTGGAAGCAATGGTGAACGGGAGAAGAATTCGGAGTAGAAGAAGATATCAGATGATAGACAACATGATAAAATGGATCATATGAGGAGAGAAAGAGGAGGGCAGAAAATAGGAAAGACTGGAGAATGCTGAGTTTACAGTGAAAAACCTGTCCGTGGACAGAACACTATGAATGAATGAATGAATGAATGAATTCGAACACAAGACTGTTGGTTTTAGGCAACGTCGAGGCACCTTAGCCCTAGGATACAGTTGATTATGTTAAGACAATTAATAATTAGGCAGGTATTCATTTTGCTTTTAATGCAGATACATTTTCGCATAGATGTAAGAGGTCGTGGTCCTGTTTTTGGAAATTATTAAAATGGTACGCTTGAGGTCATAGGCTGCTACCATTGAGTCGAGAGGTCACCGCAAGGCCCCCGATGTGTGTCGATTGTGCTCGGTGAGAGGTCACCAGAGCAGTAGCCCTGACAAATGCCGCATGACACGCGTCAATGAAGGCTTCGCGCCTGTGGGACCGGGGATTGGTATTAGGCATGTTTTGTAATGTTTGTAATGGTCAAGGCAACCATGAGGCACTATTGCACTTCGTCCTGGCATTGTTATTCCAACATTGTACCATTATGTTCTTATCATCTCACCAACTTTAATATTACTCTATGAATTTAAAGAACCGCTTATCATCCTTATCATCATTCTGACCACCATAACCACAACAATAACTATAATCATCACCATCACCACATTACCACCACAATCAATTTCACCAGTATCACATTATCACCGCAATCAATACACCCATCACCACACGATCAAAACTCACCAAAAGTGTCATCACATCACCATCACATAGGCTATCAAATCACCATTCTCACCGTTACACCCCCATCTTACAATCATCACCACACCACCATCACTACTGTTGTTATAATTTCAGCACCATCGTGGCATTCAATCTATGCGGGATTGTCTCGAGAGGTACGCATCCCAATGACCCACTGACTACGTACTGTATGTAAAAATGCTGACATATTTAATTATATTTATTGATTATTATAGTTTACATATTTTCATTCTTTTCAGTTATTTCTCATATAATTACAATGCAGCTTGGAGGTGCGAAGGTAAAAAAAATGTATTTTGGGGGCACGCTAGCAAAAAGAGATTGAATACCACTGCTTAACCATTACGCCACCATCATCGTCATTACAACCCCATCATCCATTACCTTCATACTACCGTTACCTCTGTCGTCATACCATCACTATCACATAACCATCAAATCATCATTGCCATCACCAACCTCATTATCCTACCATCATCGTCATACCACCAACATCGTTATCACGCGATCATTACATCGTCACCACCACTATTAAACTACCATCACACCACTATTATCATCTCATAGCAATCACACCACTACTTTGATCATCTCATAACAAACGCACCACTACTCTCATCATATCAAAATCATCACTACTAGTATCATTATCTCATAACCCTCACGCCACTACTACCATAATCTCGTAACTATCACACCACTATTAGCATCATCTCATAACCATCACACCACTACTTTAATCATCTCACAATCGTCACACCACTACTACCATTATCTCATGACCACCACCATCACTACTACTACTTTCTCATGGCCATCACACCACTACTAGCATCTTCCCATAACCATCACACCAATACTAGCATCATCTCACAATCGTCACACCACTGCTACCATTATCTCATGACCATTACACCCACTACTAGCAACATCTCATAACCATCACACCACTACTTTAATCATCTCAAAATCGTCACACCAATGCTTCCATTATCTCATGACCACCACCATCACTACTGCTACTACTACTATCTCATGACCATCACACCATTACTAGCATCATCCCATAACCATCACACCACTACTACATCATCTCACAATCGTCACACCACTGCTACCATTATCTCATGACCACCACCACCACTACTATCATTATCGCATTACCACCACATCAACCACTTACTTTTATCATCTCATGTTCACCAGACCGCTAATATAATCATTGCATAACAATCAAACCACAATCATCACTACGAACTCAATAATTATCACATGAACACAACAATCATAAGGCACGAAATCATCACTATCATCCTGTTACCACCACCAGCACAAATCATACATAATCATGATAACCATATTAATCACGTAATGATTTCTTGACAAAAATATCACGGTTCGATTTCGGGCGAAGCAGTTACGGGACATGTTTCAACCAAGTACTTGGATTTCATTTGTTATTCCCAAGCCAGCAGTTCTCCACTGTCTCCACATCATCAGCTCATTGTCCCCGAATAAACTCGGATGTTTCAAAAGGAAGTTGATTTAAGAATATTCAATTAGAAGTCATGTGATTACAGTGTTTTATCCAGTGTAAAAGTGTCATATGAGGTTTGTCTCGAGTGTGTGGGATGTTCATGGGAATTATGCGCCAGCAGGCGTGTTTCAAGGTGGCGTAATATGAAACGGGCGAATATCGTAGCCGTCACTATTTGAAGAGGGCCGCACCTAGGACCGAAGTGTGTCATCGCTCAGACTGCCGCCGAATCCGCTGGGTATTACGAGAATGAACGCTGTTCAGATTCACTAATCTTTGTCTCTTTGTTTAAAACTAAATTGTGATGGCAGTTAATTACAGAGACTATTCAAGTGCGATTTGGCGATGATACAGCGATAATGAAGCAGATTGAAAGGGGGAACTGAAGTATGTATTCGGAGAAAGCCTACCGTTTTGACTGCTTGGAACATAACCGTTTTTCCATTTATCGACCAGCCCGCTCCGAGTGGGCTAAAATTGAAATCTGATACATTCATTCATATGTTCACTTATTCAATATGTATATAACTCATTCTGTTATTCCTTCACACACTGTATATATGATAACATACATGCGGGTATACATGCATAATTATAATTATATGTATATTTATTCATTCATAGTGTTCTGCCCAATGGCAGGTTATTCACTGCAAACCCAGCATTTTCAGTATTCCCCCTTTTCCGGTTTCTCTTCGTCTCCGCATACGATCCATGTATCTTAATGTTGTATGTCATCTGATATCTTCTTCTGCCCCGAACGTTCCTCCCGTTCACCATTCCTTCCAGTGTATTCTTCAATAGGCAGTTTCTTCTGAGTCAGTCATCCATGAAATTCCATTTTCTCTTTCTGATCAATTTCAGCACTGTTCTGTCTTTACCCACTCTTTCTAGCACAGCTTCATTTCTTATTATTCTGTACATTTCACACGCTCCATTCTTCTGCATATCCACATTTCAAATGCTTCCAGTCATTTCCCTTCAGTTCGTCCTTATGTCCATTTTTCTATCCACACTGCACATAAAGCACTTCACTAGTGTCTTCCGCAGAAGATGCTCCTTTTTCTATTGAACGCTTCCTTTGCCACTGTTATCCTTCTTTTGACTTCCTTGCTTTTCGAGGGCAGGACCATGCACTTAGACTTACTTTGACACATTATGCGTCCTAAAACATATGTGATTATTGTTGTCCTAGTTCGACAGGTGGCCTGAGTGACATTCGTGAATCCGATGCTTACAGGTAGGCCATCCTACACAGCGCTGACAAAGCCCGGATCCCATCCCGAGACGAGTACCTGATAAGTCCCAGATCACAGAGCCCCTATATTAGCATCAGAAACCCGTCCTACCCCGAAGACCTTACTGTAGTCTATTTTTAACTATTGTACGGTAGGTAAATGAAATGAGAGAGAAGTAAAGTGTGTTAATGAAATGAGAAAGGGAAACGAGACTACCTCGATAAAAACCCTCTACAACGTTGGTTTTAACGGCTACAAATTCAATCACGACGTGGTCCACGTGGATGGGAAACCACCTCGCTAGTGCCGAGCCACAGTCGCAGCCAAGTATGTTGTGTTATGCAGATTTCTTAACCCCATGCCCACATACAGTAGTTCCAACTTTATAAGGTTTGAACTTAATAATATAACAAAGTGTTCGTTCTAATGTTATGGTTTTCACTGATCACGTGTTGAACAATTTTGTGAATTGAATAATTTCAAGGGAAAAACTGTTCCGGGACCGGGCAGCTCAGTCGGTAGAGCATTCGTGTGCTAAGCGAAGGGTCCCGGGATCGATACCCGGCTCCGCAACAATTTTTCTCTTGAAATTATTCTAGCCTCCTTCACAAGAAGCTTCTACCTGAAAGCCAGATTTGTATAATATATTCGTTACTGTAGGTACGAAAACAGAAAGCCACAATTTAAGTCACACAGAAATGTGTGCACTCAACGTTGGGTCCTGGCTTCTTGTCAGCCCATTTAAGTTGTGTGGATATAAAGGGAAGAATTGTGACGGTGTTGTGTATAGTTCCTGGGGTAGCTCAGGCGGTAGAGCATTCGTGCGCTAAGCGAAGGGTCCCGGGATCGATACCCGGCCTCGAAATAATTTTTCCCTTGAAATTATTCAAGCCTGATTCACAGGGAGCTTCTACCTGAGAGCCATATTTATATAATTTTGTGAATTACTTCTCTCTTTTCATTCTCGTGCATTGCACGAGTTGAATGACGGTCTATTGTAAATTTATAGGAAATATTTTCATGAAATTTTGAGTGTGTTCATTTAGCCACTGATATGTAATGCAGTAGGCTATATAAAAATATCCCCCGTCCGCCGTATGCTGTACTACCGAGGCAGGCTACCTCAATTAATGGAAGACCTACTTCGTGGCTTGTTGGGTTTCTCTCTGCCAGTGACTTTTCGTCGCACAGACCTGTTTGATGGCTTAAAAGGGAAAGGAACCAATTAAGCATTCGTCTCTTAGGTACAAGTGATTTTCTTTTTTTCTTTTATTTTTATTGGATTTATCGACTCTTGTTCCGGGATCCGGTATGAGGCTTCCAAGTTTCCTTTCTTCTACTTCAATCCACGTGTTTACTGCATCTGTTTCTCTATTACGCTCTCTATATTGTGTCCAATCTAATTAGACAATGACGTCAGCACTAAAAATTACTAAATTCTCCTGTTACTGTAGCTATATTTTGTATTCACTGATGATGTAAGGCGAATTAGGTTTTGCTTTCTAATTATACGGTGTAATAATTAATGACAACTAGTCCTATTTGTTTATTGTTCTTATTTATATACACTCTACACAGTTTCCATAATACGACAGTAGAAACCAGAGGACTCGAACAAAACCAGCTTCACAAGTTCACATGTGCTTTGTTCATTATACGTGCCATAAAATCTGATAATTAATGATATCGGCCTAGTACACCGTACATACGAGTCAGTCGGGTCAGTGTAGCGACAAGCCGCAGACTATGAGGACGTGATATCTACCCCTGTACCCGGATGAAGGCCGCCTTAAAGGCGTGAGGAAGTGTGATGCGAAGTGGTGGCGGTTCTAGGCGACTTTAGAGACCTGAGCGACTGAAGCCATTACGTGAACGTTGCGCTGGAGAGGAACACGTGATGCGGCAGAATAGATGGCGGAACCTGCTGCCAGTTGGACACAATTGGCATGCAACTCATTTCATATGGGCCGCGTCTGTGGCTCAAGCTATAGCGCTCTGGTTTTGCATCCAGGCGGACCGGGTTCTATTCCCCGGCGACGTTGTAATGGAATTTATGGTGGACAAAGATGTTGCAGAGAGTTTTTATCGGGGAACCCCCGTTTTTCTCTATCATTCCACTATCACTCTTCACCTGCCCCTCATTTCATCTATCATCTGAAATAGTAAAAAATAGGTTTGGGGTGAAGTGTTTGGTGTACTACGGATTGACGGTGATGAATTTGGAAAGGTTTGACGTTTCTGGTCTCTGGGGCTTATCAGGTTACTCGTCCTCTGAATGGGACCTGACTCTATCAGGGGCTGAAACAAGATGATCCACCTGTCAGCGTAGGATTCGAGAATGTCACCCAGGCCATCCGTCAGATTTGGACACTTAACACCAAAGCGTAACTAAGTGTACGGACCCGTAACGGTCCAGCCCTCGTAAGGCCAAGCCATTCCATACGGGTATACAATAATAGGCTTATTGTATACCCGTATGGAATGGCTTGGCCTTTGGATGCATTGCTTGCTTAAGGAATTATCTTGGCCGACCTTGTAACGTCATAACTGTCGTAAGCCATAACCCTCATGAGAAAAAATCGTCCGTCTCTATGAAGAGCAATACTTCGAATTTTTGCGTAGGATAAGCGATCGGAAAATAATAATAATAATAATAATAATAATAATAATAATAATAATAATAATAATAATAATAACAATAATAATAATAATATATTATTATTATTTATAATTTATTGTTATTACTTATAATTTATTATTATTATTTATAAATTATTATTATTATTATTATTATTATTATTATTATTATTATTATTATTATTATTATTATTAATAGTAGTAGTAGTAGTAGTAGTAGTAGTAGTAGTAGTAGTAGTAGTAGTAGTAGCATGAAAATATCTTACGCGACAGCCATAGGGTAAATCTTTAAGATATGCAGCAGGAACTGTAACGGAAGACAGACTTTTGTAGATCGCGCATTTTTCTCGGAAATACATGTTTTCAGCATCATCTGTCTATTTATGTATCGAATCCTCCACTGAGCATGAGAACACACTCTTTCAGGGGAGTGCTAGAATTTTGTAGACTTACAGTTTCTTTGTATTGTATTTTTCTGGAACTAAATAATATTATTGTTATTATTATTATTATTATTATTATTATTATTATTATTATTATTATTATTATTATTATCATCATCATCATCATCATCATCAGTTCCTCTTCAGAGAAGGGCACGGACTGGGACTGTCCTCGCACGCGGGCCGCTTGGATGGGCCGATTGTACTATCCGGGACGGAATAATGTGCATGCACTAAGCCTCCTGCGAACCGCCTCCAACCTCCCCTACATGATACCTTTGCGCGAGATCGTGCGTATTTGCTTGTTTTCCGCACAGAACCAATACGCGATAAGTGTGAAATATCACATTCAGTATTCCCAACGTAACACACATAACAATTTCCCTCTTCTTACCGCTTAAGCGCGACATTCATTTTACTGCTTTAGGCTTTTAACATATTATTTTTAGAGACGTTTAACATAGTAATAATTATAAATTGGAAACTTACCACTGCAATTTCACCTAAATTGCAATGTTAATTATTGTTTTTAAATATTTGCAAAAATTAAGTAAAGTCTACTACTCCACGAAACTTATTGCATTCCTGATACAAGTAACATTAAGGAAGCCGTGAAAAAATCAACGAGATTCCAGATGCCGATATTATTACTGCAATATCTTATATAAATAATATTGTTAAAATATTAAAATGAAAAATAAATCATTACATAACCTTACCGTTTGTTTAAAGTTCGCATTTACAGACTGGGGGGAAAAAAAAGACAGACGTATATCACGGCCTGCTGGAGTATAGTAAACACAGAAAACATTTTACAGCAACAATGTTGAAGAAAGATATTTTGGTGTTCCGAAGTTGGCGGCATTAAACAGAAACCAACATGGAGATTTCATTGCAGCTAATTAGAAATTCGTCTTTCAGGTATGTAATAAACGATCTTCGCACAAAATAATGTACGATACATGAGCGGTATGTTTATTTTCATGTTCTCGGAAATTAAAAAAGCTCAACTACGTTTTGCTTTTTCAATCTTTTCCTCGAACATGAAAACGTCAACATATCGCAATTGTAACGTATATTACTATTACAGACCTCACGCGGTCTCTTAGTTACCACGAGCCCAGGATGCGTAGCGCTCAACATCGCCTATACAAAAAAAGGGGTCTTTGGGTATGCCGTCTCTCTCTTTGTACCTCGATTTGTCGTAAACTATTTCATGGATTTTGTTGATATTCAATATCTATAAGTCAATTTATCTAGAAATATTATACATGATGTATAATAGTTTAGTAAAAAGAATATATCTCTATAGCTTTATCTTTTTATTTTTCCTCTTTTTGTCTCTTTCGCTCTATCTTTATCTCTTATTTTTCTCTTTTTCTTCTTCTCCCCCTTTCCCTTTAAAACTATCAATGATAGTGTTACGGAAATGTTATTAAGATTATTCGTAATGTATGTGATTGTTAATGAAAAGAAGAAGCTATTATAATGCAAAAAAAAAAAAAAAAAAAAAGTAAAGAATTTCAGGTATTGCAATGTGTACATTTCCCAATACTATTTCTTTGTCACGTGGCTATTATCTTCTATCCACTTTCCGTAAACCTGTGCACTACCGCTATTCTGTGTACAGCAATATATTGCAAGATACTACAACTGCAGCTGAATACTCGTAAAAACGGTTCGTTGGATTCTTGCATTGCGCTCAGCAGGAGCTAGAAATCTGATCGTCCAATGCCGCCTGTAACCATGACGACCTTTGCCAGCCGATCACCTTTCCTTGTTAGGCCATTACTGTGGCTTTAAGTACCGATTCTATGTAAATCGAATGAAGCTATTAATGTCACGGTTGGCTTGTCCAGGGCCATCCTCAAATGTAACAGCACTTGTAACAAATGCCTTTCGGAGATTGATGTTGTCACGCCCCTCCGCATATCATGTCTGCTAGGAGGAACAAAAAATTGAGGTTTTAGCGTGGCAGAGACCAGAAAATAACTGTCCATTGGATTGATGTGATAAAAATGTGGAGCCCACTACGTGGGTTCTGCTCCCACTATGAAATGCATGTAGAAATGGTGGTTGTGGTAGTGGTATGTAATGGTGGTAGAGTGGCAATAATAATAATAATAATAATAATAATAATAATAATAATAATAATAATAATAATCAGGGAACGGATTTATATGGACTAAAAATATATGAAATATGTAAATATATATGTAGTTATTTTTACCAAAATATGGAATTAAATATGGATTTTTACCAAAATATGGAATTAAATATGGACTTAAAATTATAAAAAAATGACTATGTACGTTAAATATTGGTACATTTTAATCAAACTAAACAAAAAATATAATGGACGTACCTTATCTTCCAATGTAGTTTCAACAAAACACAATTTTTATTGTCTGTTACCATAACAATAGGTTACAAACATTTCTTTCAAGTGCTGAAAAGTGAATCTTCTTCTATTGTCTCTGAGGATAGATTTATACTGACTAAAAGAGCGTTCGACGTCACAAGAAGTAACTGGTACATAATTCAATTTCACAATGTCTGCTGGGGATAAGTCCAAGTTAATCTTCACTGTTGATTCACCACTCATCACAGCAACAACCTTTTGTAGTTCTTCATATCCAGGGTTTTTTGAAAGTACAGTGTCCACCTTAGCTCTTACTGCATCTGCAACTTTACCTCTACCACGATTCAGTTGTTCCACAGTACTATTTATAATTTCAAAACTTTCAGATAGTGAAAGGTGCCTATTTTGGAGACTTTTGAGCGTTTTTATGATGCATGAAAATGTATGCTGAATGTGAGCTAAGTCATTCTTCACACTTATGTCACAGGTAACTGTTTTCGCAGTATCAATTGAGACTGCATCTTCAGAGTCCAATGCAAGGAGAACATTGTTAATAGAGTCTATATGTTCGGCATAATATTCAACTGCTTCTAGCCATGTACCCCATCTAGTTAAAATTGGCTTTGGTGGCAATGGAATTTCAGGGTACATTTCTTTCAACACGTTAACTCTACTGGGAGCTTTGAGAAATACTTTTTTCACTGATGAAATCAACAAATCTACTTTAGGGAAATTGTCTCTGACCACTTCTGCCACACGATGAAATGCATGCGCCACACAAGTAAAATGAGTCAATTTAGGATATACAACAGATAATGCTTGTCCAGCTTTGACCATATAAGGGGCAGCATCGCTAATAAAGAATAACACATTATCGTACATAATACCCTTTGGCCACAGGATACCCATAGCTTCGTTGAACAGTTTAACTATAGTTTTGTTATTGCACTTTTCTAGAACATCACAATGTAAAAGAATTCGTTCAGAATATTGTTCACTTAACAAACCGATAACTACATTACCAACAAGTCTACCTTCTTTGTCGGGAGTCTCATCAATGGAAACCCAAATTGAACTATCTTTAATTTCATCTCTTATCTTCTGTATTGTCTCATCGTAGATGGATGGAGCATACGTCTTCCTAAGTGTTGACTCATCCGGGATTGTATGTTGAGTATATTTTTCAAGGAATTCCCTGAAGACCTTATTCTTTAGTTTGTAGAGAGGAATATCAGCAGAGATGAGAGAACGGCACAGGTCGATGTTAAACTCAGATCTTACATTCGATGTTGTTGGTTGTGTTAAAAACAATTGTCTCTGCTTGGAATTTAGTTGTTTGTTGGCCTGATGTTTACTAGTTGTAATGTGTTGTTGCACCAGGAACTTTTGTGTAGATGATACTGCACACTGACACAAATTACAAAATAATATTTTATTGTCAGTTGATAAACCATCTTCTTTAAATTCTGAAATGTAACTTGTTAGTTTTGATTTTAAATTGACTGAATGACGTACTTTTGGCATATTTACCGTCTTTATAGTATGATTTACAAAACTGAACCTATGTGTACTCTGACTGGCATTTAACTGTTGAGCTGCACAACTGAAGTCTGTTAAAAATTTTAAATTAAATTAATACAGTTTTGTAACTTACTTTCCCATTGTTGATAGGACTGCTAATTTTCAAATAACTCTGATGTTAAAGGGATTACTGAACATGTGTTTAAATCTCTATTGTTGAAATGTATTTTTAAAAGTTAATGGAATTTTGTTTTGTTTTATTGTTAAACCTAATATAATATGGACTGTTTTATATGAAATATGGAAAATATATGGAAATTAACGAAAATATGTACTAAACTCTAAAATATGGAAAAATATGGAAAATAAAAGTAGGATTTTTCAACCCTACACATTGTGAAACATAAAGATAATGCAAAATATAAATTATATTAGCTTTATAAGTAAATATGTATTTACATATAAATCCTTTCCCTGATAATAATAATACAAAAATCTGGTTAATATCTTGTTGCATGCTACAGAAGAATTATTAATCAACATAATGCATATTAATTGGCTATTCCGTTTTACCTTACAATGTCGAGGTTATATCTTTCCAGTTGACTAACACAGTAGATCAGCGGTTCTCAGCATGTGGTCTGCGTACTCCTGGGAATCCGTGAATGATTCAGAAGGCATCCGCGGAAGCATATGTTTCCAAACGGTACTGCAATTAAGCGTAACTTTAGTTCTATGTCCTCCGATTTTTTAAAAATTGTTCGAATATATAAGGTGGCACACACATAGTGTTGCAAGCCCAAATCTCTTAAATGGATCAATATAACTAAATGCTGACTTTTCCTACAGTTTTCGGAGGAGGGGGGGGGCCTTCATGATACTTTCATGGACAACCTTTCAACGTGCCCCAAAATGGGGTCCCGGAGATTAACTTCAGAATTTTAAATGGAACGGTGATATAACTTTGAGATATTATGATTGTCGTAAACAAATTAAGCAACTTTTGTTTAAAATATTTTTTCTATACTAAAATTCTAAAGTGGTATAGGGCGTTTGAAACGAGACATAGCCGATACGTATAAATAATAATAAAACATGCTATAACATTACATAATTTTATTAATTGCTCAAAATAACCTTAATAATTAACATCTAAACACATAGTAAATCTTTTCTATTATGATTTTAAAGCCACCTCAACTCTCAAAATACGTGGCTGGCCATGTTGATTGTTTGCTGTGGCTCTTCTAGATTCAGAAATATGGCAGTTTATGAGTGGAAGTAAATATGATCTTAGTGCTAGGTAAATGCAGGATAAACTATAAAATTGCAGCGGTAATGTTCAATGAAAGATATGGGATGCAAATGTCTCACATGAAATTCAAACGACTGGAAACACAACTACGTTACGTAGTGGAAGTGTGAAGAACAAGAATCGCTTGAAGGTGAAATCAAAAGTGAATGATGAAAATTCTATCAATATTCTTGCCGCTGTAGAAGTAAATCCACGGATAAGTCAACATGAATTGGCCAAAGACAACTAGGCCAGGAAATAATGGAGTAGGGTGGCCATTTCCTTTCCCCTTCCATTTCATACATCGCCGATTAGCTACATGTTACGCTAATCAGATTTCAGAATCATACAAACAATTATTCTTCCTCTGACACCTATCGTCAATTGAGATGTACTGTCTGAAAATAGAGGTACATATCAGCCAGAACCTCAATCAGAGGATAGTTATTTACTAAGGATGTTTGATTGACTACATTATGCAAATATTTAATAAGTAGAATAAATTTACCGGTCTAAAGTATGAAAAACATTTTAAAGGATTCGCCAAAATGAAGTATGAACTTCAAGGGATCGGACAAAATGAAGTTTGAACTTTGTTTCCTTTTGGCGGTTCTTCAATCTCTAGTACACATTTAAGTTCTTGATCTACGAACTAGTTAAAACTTCGTTGATATTCCCTAAATGATTTCCCTTGTATAATTTTTTCCGTCACATTTCACTTGGTTTTTAACAGTAAGGTTACTCTTTATGTTCACCAGCCAATACCCCAAATTTTTAAAATGTTTGCAATTTGTTGAGCTTGTGTTGAAACTGACTCCACACATATTTTATATTTTTTCTGTGTTCTGTGGTTTTGCTTCCTGAATTATTGAATCAATTTCATCATTTGGCCGAAAGATCTGTTCATGTCTGCCATTATCGCCATATTGTAGTGACGTAGTGCATACTGAATCTTGAGTCACTCCAATTCAATGAACAGGGAAAGTTGGAGCTGATAAATCCCAAAACAATGGAGGTGAATCTGAGATTTCGATACTTTTATGAAGACTCACGGCTGTGATTGGTTCATATCTGAGGCATTCTTTACCGTTATTGGCACTGCAACATAAAATTCGTGAGTTCAAGCTGGCCCGAGTGCGACTAAAATCCTTACCATGACTTCATTTGCGAGGGAAGTAAAATTGGGGAACGCATGCAGTAGATTCATGGCACGTAAAGAAACCTGTCCCTGATTGGAGACAAGTAAAAAGTGTCTCTCATTTCTCACCAACGTCGGAATTTGGAAGTAGTTAATGAAGCCATATCAGTACCCTATGTGCGCGTGAGCTTGTCTCACTTTCAGCCGTAATCCAAATGTATTAGTGTTGGCTGTCGTGTGGTGACATACTTCTTTAATGAACAACAGCATAACGTGACTGGCGAAGATGTATTCGTGTTGTCTGTGTAAGTAACGAAAAAATACAAAATAATGACAACTGTAGTAATAGTTCCTACTAATAATAACAGTAATAAAATAATAGACCTAACAATAACAATATGAAAACAAACAGTATTTAAGATATCTGTGCGCTCCAAGTGAACCAATTCCTATTAAACACGGTTTGCATGCTTAATGCGAATAATAAATCAAAACAAAATAATGGAAAGTTACGTATTTCTCATGTTTTCATTAGCTGTTATTCCCATTCATTCGTTGTAGTTGTTCTAATATGTCATTACTTACAAGTAGCGAATTATGGATCTCATATGTGATAGGTCTATTTATTATTTTTTTTACAGAATTTATTAAATGGTTTAATATTAAAGATTATGTGGATTGTCTCTTTCTTCAGAATACAGTTTCTTTAATTGGTTTATTTTACGACGCTGTATCAACTGATATGGTTACCTAGCGTTACATAGCTGCTTGTTTATTCGGACGACGTGAATATGTTAGGAGAAAAGTCCACAAACGATTAGGAAAAATACGAGAATTTTACTTGAAGCAAATAAGGATATAGGTTTGAAAGTAAATCCTCATTATGTCTCATCACTAGAACGTAATATGAAATGGAAATATAAAAATTGGAAATTTATCCTTTGAAAAGGTGGAAAAATACAAGTACCTTGGAGCAACAGTAACAAATAATTATAAATTACACTGGAGAGGAAATTAAAGCAGAATAAATATGGGAAATGCCTGCTATTATTCGGTTGAGACGCCTTTGTCATCCAGTCTACCCTCAAAAAATAACTGAAAGTTAGAATTTATATAACAGCTATATTACCGGTTGTTCTATATGGCTGTGAAACGTGGTCTCTCTCTTTGAGAGAGGAACAGAGGTTAAGGGTGTTCGAGAATAAGGTGCTTAGGAAAATATTTGGGGCTAAGAGGGATGAAGATAAAGAAGAATGGAGAAAGTTACACAACGCAGAACTGAAAGCATTGTATTCTTCATCTAACGTAATTAGGAACATTAAATCCAGACGTTTGAGATAGACAGGGCATGTAGCACGAATGGGTGAATCCAGAAATGCATATAGAGCAGTCTTGGGCATAAGAGTGACAGTGAAAGAGACGCAGAAACCTTCGCCCATGTCCTATTCGCTTACACATCCTTATAAACAAACGCAGAGTTATGCTCTGTGCATCAGTGGTGAAATTTAAGCGACCAGCTAGCCGAAAGTTCGTAAAAGCTATGATGCCCGCTGATATAATACGTCACTGACCTTCGTGTCTGCTCGTACCGCACCAAAGGATTGCTGTCTCAGCCGGGGAAGATGAAGTGAGGAGTTAAACTGTGGTCTGCAGTGACTCAATCGAGTTATTTATGCCTAGGCCTGATACAGAGTGTTAGTTGACGACATGAGGGAAAAAGATCTTTGGGGAGGCCGAGACATAGATGGGAGGATACTATTAAAATGAATTTGAGGGAGGTGGGAAATGATGGTAGGGACTGAATTAATCTTGCTGAGGATAGGGACCGATGGCGTGCTTATGTGAGGGCGGGAATGAACCTCCGGGTTCCTTAAAAGTCAGTTGTAAATAATGGTTACCTAGCATCTGAATGAAATTAGTTCGGGGTCCAACGCCGAAAGTTGCCCAGTATTTGTTCTTAGGAAAACCCCGGAAAAAAACCTCAACCAGGTAACTTGTCCCGGGCCCGCTCGTTCACGGTTAGGCATGCTAACCGTTACTCCACAGCGGTGAACCTGTTGAATACAGTATAGTGTATGTTTCGTATTTAAAAATTGTTGCCTCAAGCGAAAATCTTTGGCGGAACAGTTTCATTGTTTGTAGTGGTTGAATAGTAAAGTCTATTGGAATTCGCTTCTGAAGTAGAGTTGGAATGAACATTTTTAAGCGCAGATCTTGACTATGGTTGTAGTAATGGTGATAGTGATTCAGAGGAGTTGTAGCTGGGTGCCTTTCCATTGTACTGCATAATGAAAATCACAACGTTTCGAAAGTTACCTCTCAAACGAACAAAGGAATGAGAATTATATCCATTCACTAGTGTCATTATAAATTGTAATATACAGGGTTGTTTCCAATCTCTGATAACGAATTTGAATGACGCCATGTGCGTCAGGAATCACACCGACAGCTGAATTGCGGCGAGAGGTGACAGACCAGTAGTGAGTGATTTCATAATCAGAGTGCACGGTGGATCACAGTAGCAATGACCAAGAAAATTGAGCCTTTTTGGGAGGGGTACATAACAACTCTTTCCAATGCCAAGTACAATTACATGTAAATCATAGGAGCCTGCAAAAAACGTGGTTTCGTTATTTCCAAGAAAGTCATCTTTTGTGTACCTAACAAGACTGGCAAAGCTCGGATGGGATTAATTCCAGAGTGTAAAAAGCAAGAAAATCCACCCCCTGTCACAAGTCGCCGTACCCCACGACACAAGGAATATCCGCTATGGTGGATGACTTATATGATGCCGAATAAACACAAGTAAATCTGTGTTTCGAAACGGAGATGATAATGAAATGAGAATTCTGGAGAGTATTGATGGAATGAAGTAGGAGAAACGGGAGAAAAATCCTTTGTCCATCACAAAGTCAACTACATTGGCCTGGATTTGAACTCGGACCCGCTCAACTGAGAATTTTTATTACAGATTTTGCTAAAAAGAATAATTAGGAAATAGGCTAATACAGATGTTAGATTTTGTACGGGAATCAAATGTTGTACGGTAGCCTAGCGCTGGAAATAATTGCACATTCTCTGTGTATGTGGGCCAGTCCTGAACATTTATCTCTCCGTGATGGGATTTCATCAAGTTCCGAAAGTTAAATAATCAATTTGCGCTGGAAGACGATCACGCAGTGGTGCCAACATGAAGATAATTTCACGAGCTCGTGAGGAAAGCAGCGACGAGTGAAAGTGTATTCATGCAGCGCCTTTCTTTTGTCTGCGATCGTCATCTTTTCGCATCAATTCGCACTTCACTTGTTGACGGCTTCTGTCGCCTCAAGTCAGAATGTTGCACTGAACTGCAGGAAGTCTGCACGCGTTCCACTGCCCTGTTTACGTTCTCATCATGCGATGAATATTGAAAGTATTCTGGTAAAAATAATATATTTAGAGTTTTAAATGTAAATGCGCTCGAAATCCCCTGTAAATGTTACTGATATTCGTTGTGTAATCATATCATCCTTTCTGAATAATATCGCTAATTGAAAAATAAGGTAGGCCTACCATATAACTTTTCATTATATATTTCAGGTATTTTGCAAAAATTCAGTCAACTTGTTTGTTACATTTTCCATGATCTGTATTAACATTAATATCGGATGAGTCAAAAAAGCATCGAACACTTTTCAGAAATTATTCCAAGAACCTATACGAGTATTTTGAGATAGGGAATGTATATTCACTAGCGCCTGGTTTTTACACTGTAGAATGTTACGCTGGGGTCGCAACTATCGCCATACAGCATCAGCTGATAGGCTATGTGATAAGCCTATTTTGATGTATTTTAAATGAATGAACTGAAAATTCATTTTACACTGAAATTGTAATTAATTGCTAAGGTACTGTACATGATTTAAATGCTCTAGGACAGCCAAATTATTCAAAAAAGATTCTCAAAATTCAGATAGCGTCATTGCTGCAACTGGCGAGTTCTTTCAAAATACCTGGTATATCGCAATGTCGCCAAATACAGCATTAATTCTGGCCATTAACTCCTCCTTTGTGTTGACTTCAGTCTCATACATGATGGTTTTTGTATGTCCCCAAAAGGAAAACACCCATAGGTGTCAAATCTGGCGTACGTGCCGAACAGAATGTTGGACCTCATGTACAAATCAGCAACCAGTATTTGTTGCACTGAGGAAAATCTTTATCTCACTATTATAATGCGCTGAAGCCCTGTCGCTCTGAAACCAAATTTTCTGACGTACTACTAGTGAAACATCGTCCAGAAGTGCCGCTGAAGTGTGTTCTAAAAACTACCGGTATAAGTTCCTGTCCCGACGGAATTTCGAGCTTAACGGCGTCATGAAAGCAGGCATCAGTGAATATACGAATACATTTCTATCTGAAAATACTGTTATAGCTTTCCTGAATTATTGTGGAAATTTGTTGTTATTTTATTCATTAATTTTCACCCATATTTCTGAAATCGGAACATAGGTACACCCCTAACGGAGGTTTCAGTACCTACAAGGAATTTAGTTATACTTATTTTCACACAGAGAGCAGAGAATAGTTTGATTTGATTTCTTAAACTGTCATTGAAATACTGTACATTAATGAAATCCTTTATTATGGCCTCAAGTAGATATAGGCCCCTAATAATATATTACGGAACTAGTTTTATAATATAGCTTACTACATTAGTCAATGTTTAGGAAATGAGCGAAGTGAATTTTGACGAATGCAATGCAGTAACTATATAACAGTATAAACGTGTTCTATTTTTTTTTGTACGACAGCATTATAAAACAATTAATAAAAGAGAATTATAAACTCGCTTTCTGAATTACACAGCCATTCTCTGTAATGTCAAAAGTAACATATTTGACTTCACTTGTAAATTGCACGAAATAAGTAGATGTAGACCTATCAATTTTTCTACAAACTCACATAATCATGTAATCATTTACAACATTTGTATTTACAAAAATTTTGCTTTTAAAAGTATTACGAACGTTAAAATATTCGAAATTCTAAGCACATTTCTTTCATATTAATATGCAGTATACACTATCACTCACGGCTACAATGGAAATCCATAAGAAGAGGGTTTACGACTAGTGACCAATAAATAATCCTTTAAGAAAAAAAACCTCTTCATTATCTTTGACGTCACCTTCACGTAGAGTTAAATACGTAGATTCAATTCGCAAAGAAAAATATACATAATTCGCTGTACAATAATGATGATGACGATGATGATGATAATAGTAATAATAATAATAATAATAATAATAATAATAATAATAATGCAATATGTTGCAGAAAGTCGTTTTTCCTTTATATGAAAAAGAGAGCTTTGTTAGTTCATTCAACGTAAAACAAAAATTAGCTTAGGAAATTGACTCGGATTTGAATGGGCCGTCATTACGTTTTGGTTTTAACTGAAACGCATTAATTTTCTGAAAATTATTACACTTTATGTGCGTAATTCCGAGTTAGCTTGACCCCTATATCACAGTCTAGTAGACTATATCCAGTCACGAAGCTCAATACGTAGGGAATATGCATCCATAAATAGTTATTAACCACTAGGATCGCTACTATCGCCTCATCACAGACAATGCGACATAGTACCGGCACAGTCTATTGTTCTTAGTACCCTCAACAACTTAAGCTTCGTGACTGTATATACTAGACTGGGCCTATATAGCCTACTGAATATGAACAAAATTCGACCAGTAGTTCCAGAGAAGTCCGTCCCTAATCTTACTTTCTTTCTAATTCTCCAGTTTCGTCAAGTTTCTATATGCTGAAGGTCCTGAGTTGGATCTCAGGCCTCAAATCTTATTACAGCATGGCAGTTATTTATCATAGTATTTGTCAGCTACAGTAGCAAAACTTCAGACGGACGTGATACTTTTGGTAAGATCATAGTATGGCGGGGCATGGTCTCGCGCGCGCTGAATTAAATAGTAGCCTCCACATTGCAGGACGGCGCGGCGTGGAATGTAACGGAGTTGTCATGCCGATATTACAGTAGTTGCACAAACAAGTGCCCTACCTGTTGCTGGCACCTTGTTGAACGCTTAACAAAACCTTATTCCTTTATGCTGTGACAATCTTTTACAGGTTTGAAACAAGAATAATTACTTACTGTTTGTATTGTATTTTCTAGAGTAATTTGTGATAGCAGTAAACTTTGTGTCTGTAATAATAATATTTTTGGACCAGAGGCAGCGCGCGAAATGCCAAAGTGTTTTATCAAAAACAATAGGTATTATAATCCCTGAATCAAAGCCTCAGAAAATATACTTAGTAAACTACTTTTTAGGATACTATGTAAGAAAAGAGCTGAAGATTTATTTAAGTGTAATAGACTTCAGACAAAAACAATTACAGCTTTTTTCACAGGTCAAACTCCCGTAAACAAAAAATTCTGCAGATATGCACCCAGTTTTGGGAATGCAACTACAGTTGTGTTGGTTTGAATTTTTATATTTGTTTCGATTTACAAATGGAGAATATGGGTGTATGATAAGAAAAGTAATTAATGAAAAGCATGCAGTATATTTTTTTTCATATACAGAAATCGATTCAAATCAAATGAATTTTAACACAGATCTGTAGCTGCTCTAGATGCCGAGATGTCACTGACAGAGGACGCACGACACGGCTAATTTTTTACTCAACTTCGACGCCTTCATGCCCGTAGGGAATGTGGATAGAACATTTTGTAGCATTTCCGGAGTGACTTTAGCACAGGCTTCAATGATACTGTTCTTTAAATGTTCCACATTCTCAATTTTCTCTTCATCCTACCAAGCTCTTTATGTAACCCCAAAAGAAGAAATCAAGGGCTGTTAAATCTGGAGACCTGGCCACCATTCTACTGGTCCACGTCGACCAATCCAATGTCCAGGGAACTTTTCGTCCAGTCTGCTGCAATATTGCTGTGACTTAACCTACCAGAATGAAGAATGATATCAATTCTTTTCTCTTTCGATAATGTCATCACAAAAATCAAGAAATTTGTTATAGAAAAGCTTCAAATAATCACAACAATGCATTGAAACTGTCGCAGGTTAACCAAACAGTAAAGCAGGAAAAGTTAATTACCAGAATTGCATAAAAAACCTTTTCTAAAGCCTCCTTAGTACCGTACCATGTTACAAAATATCTGTAGACGCAGTAACTAATGTTTGTGTCATTATGACATTTATCTTTAAATAACTTGAAAACGATTAGAGATGTCTCAAAACGGATTACACCATTGTTTTTATCAGAAAATTTCACATGATTTTGAATACCTACATGACCCCATTTCCATTTAAAATTTAAAAGTTGCATTCAAAATAGCGGCTTTCGATATAGCTGAAGGCTAGAATCGAATGTATCACTAGTAGAGCATTTGGTCTTACAAATACTGGTAACACCTACAGTAATCGAAAATCAAGGATATGGAAGATATTTATATTGTTCCAAATTGTTTATTCACTCTGTATATCAAAAGTAGCACTTATAATAATGACTACGGTGACTGTTTTAATTGAATGACGTAAATATGCAAATTTTGTTTTCTGTGGAAAATAACGAATTATAAAATATCTGTCAACGGATTTGAACTAGCATCGTGAATGTTCGGTTCAAGTTTGTCGAGTATGATGAAGTTCGATATTCGCCGATGTTCGCTCTGCAGAAGAAGGCCTGTCGTGTTTGTTCCACCTTTTATAAAAACATTCGCTGTCTTCCATTCTTACCCCTTCATGTTTTATCCGCTTAAGGATTTTAGCACAAATCTTGCAATTCGTCTTATTTCTTATTAAAAACTAAGTTTTTTAATGTCTTAGTTGCTTCTTCAATGTTGGAACGTTGTTGTTGTTGTTGTTTAGTCAACTGTCCGAAGACAGGTCTGGATCCCACAAATGACACCGAAAAGACATCACTTAATGGCAATTAGGCCAGGAGATAATGGGGTAGGGTGACCAGTTCCTTCCCCTCGTCATTGCATACATCGTTGACTAGATACATATTACACTAATCAGACTTCAGATGCATACAAACAATTGTTCTTCCTCTGACACATATTGTCAACTAACAAGCAAACGTTCTGATGGGGACAGATAAAAAAGTTAAATTTTTTTCTTCCACCATGTTAATAATGTCAAAAGAAGTGCTTATAAAAATTTTGGCCACTCAACCGCAATTACGAGGCCGTCCAGAAAGTGATTTTCCCTGGGGCCGTTTATAGAAATAAGCACAATTGCATAGAAATATTTATTGAAACAGATACAGCAATTGTTGCGCTATTTGTCAACATATCCCCCACTGGAATTGAGACATTTGTCATACCATTGGATCAATTTTTGTGTCGTAGAAGTCAACCGCCTCAGATCGGAACCAGCGTTTGACTGCGTCTGCACCTCTCTCTGTCGAGCCCATGATATGATAAATGTCTCAATTCCGATGGAAAATATGTTGAAAAATAGATCAACAATTGCTGTGTCCGTTCCAATAAATTTGTCCATGAAATTGTGTTTTTTTTCTGCTAGCGGCTCCTTGCGAACTTATTTTTTTACGGCTCTCGTAATTGCGGTCGAGTGGCCAAAATTTGTATAAGCACTTCTTTTGACATTATTAACATGGTGGAAGAAAAAAATTTAACTTTTTTATCTGCCCCTATCAGAACGTTTGCAAATTGTGTTTTTTTTCTGCTAGCGGCTCCTTGCGAACTTATTTTTTTACGGCTCTCGTAATTGCGGTCGAGTGGCCAAAATTTGTATAAGCACTTCTTTTGACATTATTAACATGGTGGAAGAAAAAAATTTAACTTTTTTATCTGCCCCTATCAGAACGTTTGCTTGTGAGATGTACTGCCTGATAATAGATGTACATATCAGCCAGAACCACAATCAGAGGTAAGTTCGAACATTGTACGACACTGATTTGAACATCATCATCTACATTCAAGGATTAAGAGCTTTCTTCCGATCGTTTCTTCCTCTTTAGGAAGATTACAACTTCTTGCATAACATACGATAAATACATTATAAGGAACATTCCATCTAAAGCAGTGGTCGTCAGCATTCGCTGAAATGTGCAATGAGTACGCAGTGCCGTCCCCTGCGCACCGTCGTGCAACAGGGAGAGATAGAGAGCATACCCGCTAGCAGCTGCGCGAGCACTATAGTGCACTGCGTTTTCTGCGGGTAAGAGAGGCTAGCCCCAGCGTGCTCTGTGCTGACGACCCCTGATCTAAAGCTTCACATCCCTGTCAGACTCGGACATAGATCCACTGAATTTGCAGCCGAAACAGTACCATCTTTGAATATAAAGCTATTATATCCCATGCACAATTATGTAAATAATTTGGTGGTGCTAATGATTTTGTTTTTTTCTTGCAGATAATTACCACTGCTTCGGCCACCATTTTATGGAAGGAGGACTCTATTAGGTGAGTAGTGATAGTGTTCGGCATAGTCATCTATTGATGCAGGTTATATTGTATACCATTTTGGTTCTAGTGCTCTGCTCTGTACCACTAATATATTGTTAATGGAACGCAAGTTTGTTTTTAAACTGAAACTAATAAATTTCTTATAGGTTATAATTTGAATTAATTTTCTCACAGTCAGTGTGATATCTTATATTTTCCTAGGTATTATTGTCATCATCATCATCATCATCATCATCATGTAGAGTGAACCCGTAGCGCTACGTTGAACATAATGAACTATTACGCTGTTTCCAAACTAGACGCATTGTCACGCTCACCAATTGACTATACCAAGGTCCAGGGCGCGAATTAAGATTTTTGATGAGGGGGGGATAGAATCCTAGATAGAGAATATCACACATAAAATTATTATCCTCATTTGATACAGGTCAACGCTTGGTCGCACTGAGTTGCTTGTCTTGCATCTTGATTATGTTAATAATTATATTCATGAGCAGGCCTAATATAAGATGTGTAATTCCTAAGTTATTGATTGTCGTCAGCTTGCCGGTGATGAAAATACATCAATATTATTTTCTTTTCTTACTTTATACTTTATAAAGTATAGGCTACTCGTATTAAAACAATAAAATTAAGTATATTTTGTGAGGGGGGATAGAAGTTATCCCTGGCAGGGATGTTAATATGAATTTATGAGAGGGGGATAACTTTCTAATAGGGGGAAATCCCCCCCATCCCCCACGTTAATTCGCACCCTGCCAAGGTCCACTACCTATCCAGGTTTCATGCAGGAACACCATTTGTTCCTAGACGAGTCCTCTCTGTACGTTGCCAAACAGATGCTATGTACATGTGAATTGAACGGATATCGGCCGAAATGACGTTAACGGAAACGTGAAAAAAAAATTCGAAGTGTCGCTTTGAAAAATCCCAGGCCTGATTGAGAGTCGAACTCGAAACTTCTGCATGACATAATATATATCACGCAGCCAACGCGGGAACTGTTTTCTTAAGTAATAGCTGAGCTTTACAGCATTCTCAAAGAGTCTCATGCATGACAATGCGAATTTATGGAACGTAAAATCTATTCTCGAAAACCATTTTTCTTGATAGACTTCTATGACATTTTAAGATATTGAAATATTAACTAGTTACTACTTACTGGCTTTTAAGGAACCCAGAGGTTCATTGCCGCCCTCACAAAAGCCCGCCATCGGTCCCTGTCCTGAGCAAGATTAATCCAGTCTCTACCATCATAACCCACCTCCCTCAAATAGATTTTAATATTATCTTCCCATCTACGTCTCGGCCTCCCCAAAGGTTTTTTTTCCCTCCAGCCTCCCAAATAACACTCTATATGCATTTCTGGATTCGCCCATACGAGCTACATGCCTGCCCATCTCAAACGTCTGGATTTAATATTCTTAATTATGTCGGGTGAAGAATACAATGCGTGCAGTTCTGTATCGTGTAACTTTCTCCATTTTCCTGTAATTCATCCCTCTTAGCCCCAAATATTGGCATGTAAATAAAATTTAAATTAATTCGAAATGGATTTAAGACTAATATGTAGGCCTATTTCTATTTGGTACACACATAAATTCCTTCACCTCAACGAAACAAAAAAATTAGAATACCTTTATAGTAATAAGCATATAAGAGAACAGTTATTCAGGAACTCTTTTATAACTGCAGTTTTAAATTCGAAACGCTTCTGGAGGGAAAGTCATAGAACACGAACATAAGATAGCATGCCGAGTTGGCTCGAAAATGGCACTCGGCTGTTTCGTGTTCCGTATTGGAAAAACGTCACGATTTGCATCCCACAAAATAATTGAAGTCTCGCGTCGAACCGCGGACTTGAAGAGAAGGGGTTCTCAAGCCGGAAGTTATCGAGAGTCTGGCTCATCTCCCAACTGTTGTTGCACTTCCGAGATGCAAGAAATTCTACACATTATTGCAGTAACTTTCTAATTTCAGGAAAGTGCATTCACTTTACCACAGTCTGCTGTAATAGACAAACGTGAGATCTGATGTAACATGTTATCCACTGGCGATACGTAAGTTTTACTTTCTTCTTATATGAGTCATGGAGAAAACATAGTGATGCAGAATAATTGTTCAAAATTTTCAAGCGAATATTCGTTCTCCACATCTCTTTTATGGACGATGAATTAAAACACACCATAGAGATTTCAATGCTAAAATTTATATTCAAATATTACCTCCCCTAATTGTTATGCAAGAAAAAGTTATTACAGTTTTTTGTACAGAAGAAAATTGTCCGTCCATTCACACCATTAAAAACAATTTCTTGTTTCTGGATAACATAATAAACCTAAAGAAAACATACATATTATTTTCCACTGAAAATTCACTCTTTTTAATGCATGCTAATGAAATCATAGTTGGCCATGCATCAGTAAAAGTAACAGAATACAAAGCTATTGTTGTTTATGGTTAATTTATTAATCTGAATGTATTCTATGAAAGAAGAAGTTCAGATTATCAAATGATACTATATTGGAAACAGTGCACGTGAAGTGTATAAGATATTTAGGGCGGAATATCTAGTAAGACCGGCACCAAGTCATACAACCGTTTCTGGAATTATGAGCAAATTGGAGAACATTGGAAGAGTATTAAGCTGCAAACGCAAAAATACTCCAAGTGGTCAACCAGGCGAAGAAAATAAGAATACATACAATGTTCTGGTTTCAGCAGTTTATGTAAGTTTATGATAGTTAGCTAGTAGATATCACATACCTCGTACAACAGTGCAGAAATTTTTGGAAAAGTACAAGTTTCACTAGTATAAATTTCAGTTTCACCAAGAGTTACTGGAAAGATATATGGAAAGAAGAAGCCAGTTTTGCTTTTAAATTATGAAAATGGCAAATGAAGATACAGATTTTTATTGATGAATATACGTTATTTTACATTACATAATGGACCAAAATTCACTTTTTGAGTTATTACCATCATTTGAACACTTGAATTGAGACCTATGCTATGTGAAAGTGTTAAAACTCTAAAAATTTCCTAGTGGGACATAAATGCACATTGTTGTGCCATGATTCTCTGATTTGCCATCTACAATGGAAAACTTTAAATGGCTCTACTGAAAAATCTCTATTTTTGAGTTGTAACAATCTCGTTCTGAGCCATCGAAATGTTCAGAAATTCCGAGTATGGACTTCTGTAAACCCGCACAATATTCTTGAGATAAGAACCCAGTATCCCTGGTCACAAACAACCAAATTGATCAGCCTAATGCACTTTCAAGACAGCTTTGTTCAATTTCACTATGCTGCCAACTAGCGACTGTAAAATAAGTCACATTATAACCCTGATGAAATTGCATGGAGTAGACTAATAGCTAGGAGCAGTACTTCCATCTAGTGGTCATTACCAAAAAATACGTTTTCGACAGTGGAGATTCTAGTGGTTTGTTCTCTTTCATATGTTGCCATTTCATAACATGAGAATGGCCAATCTGATATGTGCGTGATCAGGACCAGTATCTACAGAAGATTAATGTATGGACAGGGATATTGTATCACCATGCCACCAGACGATTTTTCTCGGTGAAAGCCCACAGGCGAAAAATTCTTGCAGTTATTACATAAAACATACAGTAGAACCTGCAGTGATAGAGATTACAGAAGAAAATCAGGAAACTGGGTACCCTGTACACATAGGACTTGCGCTGCTCGAGAATGGTTAGAGGTATTTTCGACAGCGAGATAATTGATCGTTCCCAAACAAGTAGGAAAGTTATCGGTTAATATATCCTGGCCTAAATGCTTACGTCAGGACGCTACGAAAGGTATAACGTAGCTTCGGGACATAATAATAATGGAGCATGACAACTGTAAATGGGATTGCTACTAAATTGAAATGGTCTATCCAGTTACATTTTAAGCATATAAACGCATTAAACCTGCGAAACTAGCTGTGTACAAAATATTAGTGCTACGTATGACAGAAAATATAATTAGATCGATAATAATTACTGAACTAGTATGTATATTATAGAACATAATACAGTAAACATGATACACATTAACTGTAAATACTCTATACATAATATATACAATTAATCCATTTAGCGAAATCAACTCCGTTACGGTGAACAAAAACATATATTCTGAGATTATTAAATTCATATCTTTTACTATAACTGCGAATAAAAATTTGTTTAAGCTAAGAAAATGTTCTTCCTACGTCACATGACGTTACAGGGACTAAATAATAACAAAAATCAATATACAAATTTATTATCAATACTTACTTTTTATACAATATACACAAATATTTCGTTTATCAAAACCTATCCCGTTGTAGTGAACGAAAACATATATTCTGAGGCTATGAAATGCAAATCTTTTACGAACATCACATAAAATTTGTTTAAACTAAGAGAATGTTCTTTTTACCACATATGACGTTACAGGGACATATTTATAATACATTACATCATTATTATTTAATGGCCATATGCGTACCTGCTTGCAATTTTACCTTGCTTATCAATCCACGTGACGTAATAGATGTAGCTACCAGAAGAAACTATTCAATTCGCTGTACGTTTGGGAACGAAAATGCGCTGCCTGTTGATCACACAATTAAATGAACTGCTTGATTTCCTGATCTTACTCTTAACAATTTTTTTTCTGAAACACGTAAAATGAAGTATCTATTGCGAGAGGACATTTAAGGATTCAGATCGCTTGAAGAATGCAATACAAGCAGAATGCAGAAGGATATCAAACATGTACAAGTAGTTAGCAAATATCGGACGAGAATCGTGTAAAATAGTGGGTTATTGTTTGACATGAAATGGAGATCTCAACAATTATTGTAATTTACCATGAAATATGAGAACATTGTTATTTCACTATTAACCTGCAAAAAAGAAAATGAATTCATTATGTCACATTCATTTTCTTCCGCTTTTATGTTTCACTGCTGGCTGGATCCGAAACTACTTTCCTTTAAATACATAATAATTTCAGTCATCCAAGATCCACTGTAGCTAATCGTAATTTTTTTAATTAAAGGTAGTTACAATTATTTGTTAATTTTTATGAATTTCAACACATTCATAATCAAAATATTGATTTAATGAAACAAATGGACGCATCATTTGATTCCCTACAAAAAAAAACTATAGTACCGGTAATATTTTTGCATAAAAAATTGGGGAACAACTGTAATATATCATTAGGGTCTATACATTTTAACATAGATCGCCACCGGTGTAGCTCAGGCGGCAGGAGCATTAGTCTGCTGATCAGGGGCCGCGCTTGGGCGTGGGTTCTATTCTCTCTTGGGATGGTTTTCCCCAACCGTAAGACGAATGTCAGATAATTTATGGCGTATCCTCTGCCTCATTTCGCCAAATACGATATCGCAAACATGAATTCCATCGACGCTAAATAACTTAGCGGTTGATACAGCGTCTTTAAATAACCAACTAAAAAAAATTGATATCCATATGGTGCTTGTTCCAATTCATAGCCTCTTGGTGTTTTCCCTACGTATAGGATCAGTATTACACCAGACTTCGACTAATACAACACAAATTACAAAAACCAATGAAAAAAAAGATCCATGCTCTCGGAAAAATCAAACTCAAGACCGTGGCTTTCGCGCAATGATAAAGAACAGGGGCTCCACTGTTATTAGAATCAAAATATTGTGTATAATACGTTTATTCACATTTCCACCTGTCGTGTGTAATTTTTGAGTATTATTATTATTATTATTATTATTATTATTATTATTATTATTATTATTAATATTACGTAAGCTCCTGCCTAACATTCCTAAAGTCTGGGGTTCTATTCCAGAAGTCGGCTATCTTGACTTAAGTTTTCCGTGGTTTCCCAAATCGCTTTAGGCAAATACTAGGATAGTCCCAAGGGTGAGGGCCCCACCCCTTTCTTTATCGTATATCATCAGAATATCTTCCGCGATATGGTGCATCTATCCGTTAAGTATTTTCCCGGGAAACTTGCCCTTTGTGGACTTGATTGTATTACTATTATTATTATTATTATCATTATTGGATACTTACTGGATATTATTTCAGTGGGAAGTAGACCTATGCACTGCTAATTCCTCTAAATCAGCAAATAATAATAATAATAATAATAATAATAATAATAATAATAATAATAATAATAATAATAATAGTAATAATAATAATAATAATAATAATAATAATAATAATAATAATAATAATAATAATAAGGGTTGCTAAAAGGTAGTGATGTGCATCCCATCTACAACCTCTCCTACCCAAATCCCATCCTCACCTTCACGTGGTGCAACCCGTTTTGAACGAACGAGGCTCTGGGGACCGAGTATCAGCGGTATAGCTGAAATGTCATATGCAGAGGAAATGCTGCATAGGTGCAAACCCCACCAATTGTACCTCTCTGGGCTAGCAACCCATTGAGCGTCATTTTCACATTGCTTTCAAGTCTCAACAGAAGCCTCGGATGACAAAGATGGATTATAACGATGACGACTCAGGCAAAGTACAAGGACAAGACATGGAAAAAAAATAATAATTTGGAACTTGGAATGTACAGGCAATTTCACACAAAGAAGATCAATTAGATGATATTTTAGTCAAGAAGAATATTTCGGAAACTAAAAAGAAATTGAAAGGATCTAAAGAAACTGAAAACTACCTTCAGTTCTATTCTGGTGTTGACAGCAAGAGTAGGGCCAGAGCTGGAATCATGGTAATGATACATTAACGTTTCAGTCATGTTGTAGATCATTATTATTACTGGAATGAACGAATGATTCAATTAGGATTAAAATTGCAAAGAGGTTATCTTACAGTTATTGGCATCTATGCTCCACTAGAAGGGAAAGAAGAAGAAAATGAAGAATTTTATACTAACTTACAAAAAATTGTCAGTAAAGTTAACAAATCAGATATACTTTTAATCATGGGAGATTTTAATCCTAGAGTAGGAAATATAAAAATTAAAGAATTTGTAGGTACTCATGGTGAAGAAACATGTAATAATAATGGTAACAGATAAATTGATTTTCTGATGTATAATCAACTCAAAACGCTCGAGTTTTAGAGGCCAGGAATTAGAAACAAATCATTATCTACTAATTAGCCCAGTACGTTTAAAACCAAGATGGTTGAGAAAGAAAACGCATATGAAAAATGATAATTTACTCTTCAAAGTCAGTTTACTTAGATATTTTAGTATTGCTAATCTATACCGAAATAGAATGGATATTCTTGTAGATCAATTAACCCTTCTTGACAATGTTGAAGATGTATGGTTAAATATGAAATCAATTTTAACACAAGCCGCCAAAGAAAGTTTGGGACAAAAAAAAGGCGTGGCTTAGAAAGGATTGGGACAGTGGGAAGATGATATAAGCAAGATAATTGTAGATAAAAGACAAGCATACAATAAGTATATCTCAAGCAAGAAAGGAGAAGATCAAATTGATTATCGTAAGAAACGGGCAATCGCAAAGAGAGAAGTTCGAAAAAACATAGGCAGAACTGGTTAAACTTTGTGGCATACTTAGAAAATGATATTACTCGGCCTCAACCACAGACTTATAAAATTCTTAAGAAATTAAATAGTGAAGTTAAAGATAATCTAAGAATAAATGTTATTTCACAGAACAATTGGTTACAGTATTTTCAACAACTATGGTCTACATCAACACAAGGTTTCACTCTTCCATTTTCTGCTAATCCTTTAATGGAGCTAATTTCTATGGATGAACTACAAAGGGCCTTGGCTAAATAGAAAACAATAAATCTCCAAGAGAAGATTTAATAAATAGTGAATTATTCAAATATGCTAGCCATAAATTTCTACAAATATCTTTGAGATTTTTAAATTTGATATGGGAAGGACAAGGAATTCAAGAAAGTTGGACTAAATCTATTGTAATCCCTATACATAAAAGAGATTTGAAAATTACGGATAATTATAGAGGAATAAGTTTATTGAACATAGGATATAAAATTTATGCAAATATTTTGAAAAACAAACTCAATGAACATTACGACAATATTATCAGTGAAGAACAAAATGGTTTTCGTCGAGGATGATCCTGTTGTGATGGATATTTTGCATTGAAATTACTGGTTGAGAAACATAGAGAATTTAATCTAGAAAAGCATATGGCATTCATTGACTTTAAAAAGGTTTTTTGATAAAGTTAATCGGAATAAATTACTTCAGATTATGGCAGATGATCAAGTACCTCAACAGATTATACAAAATATTTATAACATAATATAAAACAACCATCATAGCAATTCGACGCAACAATAGACTTTCACAATGGCGACCCATTTACAGTGGAGTACGACAAGGCTGTGGTCTTTCACCACTTCTGTTCATTATATATATATATAGACACACACACACACACACACACACACACACACACACACACACACACACACACACACACACACACACACACACACACACACACACACACACACACACACACACACACACACACACACACACACACACACACACACACACACACACACACACACACACACACACACACACACACACACACACACACACACACACACACACACACACACACACACACACACACACACACACACACACACACACACACACACACACACACACACACACACACACACACACACACACACACACACACACACACACACACACACACACACACACACACACACACACACACACACACACACACACACACACACACACACACACACACACACACACACACACACACACACACACACACACACACACACACACACACACACACACACACACACACACACACACACACACACACACACACACACACACACACACACACACACACACACACACACACACACACACACACACACACACACACACACACACACACACACACACACACACACACACACACACACACACACACACACACACACACACACACACACACACACACACACACACACACACACACACACACACACACACACACACACACACACACACACACACACACACACACACACACACACACACACACACACACACACACACACACACACACACACACACACACACACACACACACACACACACACACACACACACACACACACACACACACACACACACACACACACACACACACACACACACACACACACACACACACACACACACACACACACACACACACACACACACACACACACACACACACACACACACACACACACACACACACACACACACACACACACACACACACACACACACACACACACACACACACACACACACACACACACACACACACACACACACACACACACACACACACACACACACACACACACACACACACACACACACACACACACACACACACACACACACACACACACACACACACACACACACACACACACACACACACACACACACACACACACACACACACACACACACACACACACACACACACACACACACACACACACACACACACACACACACACACACACACACACACACACACACACACACACACACACACACACACACACACACACACACACACACACACACACACACACACACACACACACACACACACACACACACACACACACACACACACACACACACACACACACACACACACACACACACACACACACACACACACACACACACACACACACACACACACACACACACACACACACACACACACACACACACACACACACACACACACACACACACACACACACACACACACACACACACACACACACACACACACACACACACACACACACACACACACACACACACACACACACACACACACACACACACACACACACACACACACACACACACACACACACACACACACACACACACACACACACACACACACACACACACACACACACACACACACACACACACACACACACACACACACACACACACACACACACACACACACACACACACACACACACACACACACACACACACACACACACACACACACACACACACACACACACACACACACACACACACACACACACACACACACACACACACACACACACACACACACACACACACACACACACACACACACACACACACACACACACACACACACACACACACACACACACACACACACACACACACACACACACACACACACACACACACACACACACACACACACACACACACACACACACACACACACACACACACACACACACACACACACACACACACACACACACACACACACACACACACACACACACACACACACACACACACACACACACACACACACACACACACACACACACACACACACACACACACACACACACACACACACACACACACACACACACACACACACACACACACACACACACACACACACACACACACACACACACACACACACACACACACACACACACACACACACACACACACACACACACACACACACACACACACACACACACACACACACACACACACACACACAGAGAGAGAGAATCGTTCAAGATTGGCGCTGATGATCTAGTTCTCATAGCATCGACTGAAGATGATTTACAATATTCAGTACACAATTTAAATATGGTCAGTGAAAAATATAACATGGAAATAAATATTTGAAAAACGAAAATCATGTCATTTTGTGGTAAATTCCCTGTACCAATTAAAATCTGTTTAAGTAATAAAATAATAGAAAGAGTAAATACTTTAACTTACCTTGGCTATACACTGTCACCTTATGATGAAGTAGATATTGCTGAAAAATATGTAAATATAATAAAACAATGGGGATCATTAATAAAATCATGAAACCTTCACTAGTAAAAAGACACACAAGAATAGGCTTGTATAAAACCTTACCACAGCCAGTCTTAAGCTATGGTAGTGAAGCGTGGACATTGAAGAATAAAGATGTCAGTAGGATAACAGCAGATGAGATGAGGTTCATGAGAGCAACAGCTGGATATACTCGCTGGGATCATTAAAAAAGAGGACATAATGCAAGAACTTCAAATAGAACCCATTATGCAGTTCATCAGCAAATATCAACTTCAGTGGAAGGGTCATCTCGAAAGAATGGATCGATGCAGAATTCCAAAAGCACTGTTTCATTACCATCCGCATGGCAAAAGGTCTCTAGGTCGTCCGAAGAAGAGATGGACTGAAAATTCTAGTTTGAGACCGTAACAGGCCACTCAGCCTAATACTTGTTAGAAAGACGAAGACGACGATATTAATAATAATAATAATAATAATAATAATAATAATAATAATAATAATAATAATAATAATAATAATAATTTGTTGAAAATATGCGGAAATATGAGATCGAAGAATTTGAATATAAAGAAAGAGATAGAAAGAAAAGTGAAGAAATAAAAAAATAATCTGTGATAAGAGTAAAAGAAATGGTAATAAAACGTACAGATCCGGAGGAAAGGGAGGGAAGGAGAAAAAAGAAAAGAGATGAACATGAGGTTAATGATACATGGAATGGCATGTGCAAGTCTGTAATTTCGCACAGTACAAGGTTATTTTAACCTTAGCCTGAGATTCCCTAGGCAGCATGATCCTCTGTTTATAACATAACAATTGAAAGCGCTTTTCGTATAAACTGTGAAAGTGCATCGCATTGCATAATAGTGCATTCTTACATGCAGTTACAACATCAGTGCACCTCGAAGTTCGATGAAAGGTAGAGAAAAAAAAGTTAGTGTGGTCTTCCACCGAGTTTTACAACGAGAAAGTGCAAGTTGGAAAGCGCCATCATATTAGTACAAAGTCTCTTAATAACACCTTCCCTCTCCCCCTGCACACGCGTCTGGCAGGAAAGAAGTTGTTTTGAAGCGATTTAATGCTTTCTCTTCACATTAATTTTTCGCCAAAAACTCGCAGTTGCGTGCCAATAACACTAATCCGCTCGGCATTTGTTTTTGCTGATCATGGGTGGTGGGAGTGACACTTCCGGTCACGGCAGCAGCAGGTTGGCCAACTGCAAGGAGTCAGCGAACCCGTTACCGCATGCAATATTATTATTATTGTTGTGTTCGTACAGAAAAACGTTCGGTGAAAGTGAAAGCGGTGCAGCAATTTCCCCGCACAACTGTTGCACTTTCCAGTAGAAGGGCGGGAGGGAGGGAAGAGCCATCTATCACCCATCTGATAGCATTGACGTCCCACTGCCTCGGGCAGACATCACAACACTTGTTGATATGCAATCATGTTGCATGCTATGAAAACCGATACATAGCGTGTCTCAGAAAAGTGTAAATATTCTTATGATCCTTACTATTAAATCGACTAATGCTTCCAGAAAATCCGATAATTTATGATCTGAAAGTACAAGGTGTCCTTTATATACATTTCATTACGAAGTGATAGCAGTCCTGATGAAACACGGGATAATCGATTTCTATTACGCAGTTTGGATTTTATGCTATCCCAACCCCAAATTATACACTAACTATATCATACATGTTCCTATGGTAAAATAAAATGTGCTATAGAGTGTTTAATAAATCCCTAAGACCATTTTCATTATCAATTCCCTGAAAAACATTATCAGCCGTAGTAACAATCGAACTTCCTGCAGAAAATTAAATGTTAAATAGCGTAATATCTTATGAATTCTTACTTTATTTTGAACTATTGATTTGTGAAAACATATAAACGATTATGTATATTCTATAAATATCGATTTATCATAATCTGCAATTATGGCTCCATTTTAAAATATGCTGCTTTTATATAGCGTGTCTCATAAAGACCATACATCACTTGTATAGTTATATGTGAGGTAATATGTATCAGTCTTCTACCAAACCTAAATATGCTTATACAATTTTAACGCTCCCTAACTTTGTTTCCACTCGTGTTTTTCAGAGTTCCGAATCATTTATACAGATAATTGTTTGAGAAGCACGTTAGTACTGCGACAAAACCAGCTAATTCCTTCAAAATTTCCTTTTCCATCATGACTTTAAATTTTGTTTCTAATTAGAAGAATGTCTGTTAAGTAGCATCTCATAAAAACTTGAAATTGGTGTATACTATTTCTGTGGGAAATGTATCACACTTACCATCAAATAAACTTTCACCTTCAGAAATGTTAATACAGAATGATTTTAATTACTTGTAGTGCGACAGCCCATGAAGAGCCAATACCGACCAGTCTGCTGCTGGTCTCACGTCCACATGTCTCAGCAGAGGTGTTCCATCATCCAACAGTACGGGGGTAGCGTGTGGCCAGCATGATGACTACCCTCCTTCCCAGCCGTTATAGCTGGTTTTCGAAACTCGATTTCGCTACCTATTGTAGCTCCCCAAATTCATCACGGTGCTGGGTGAATATCGGTTCCATACACTGCTCGAAATTTCATAAGAAAGTTTCTTCCCCATGAGGACTCGAACCGGCGCGCATTCCGTAACGTTAGTCCGAGACATGATTCCTTAGACCAGGACACTACGGCGTGGGACTATTTTAAAATATCTAGTCTAGAGTTAAAGAAAGCATATTACACAGCGCATTTCGAGATTGTAACAGTTAATATCATGTTAAACATAGTACATTTATTACAAAACGATCAGAAGTTTCCAACACTATGATTTAGTCTTTCGTCTGTTTTGTTGTCACTCTTAATAAAAGTTGGTGTATTAATACATTTGTTTTATCGTAGCAGCTAAGATTGAGAGTGATCCTTGCATGTTTATCGGCAAAACAAATATTGAAGTGTTATGGAAAACTGGCTGTAATTCATTTGCACTATTATGTTGAGTAACAATAATCTGTTTCTCTGTTAACCAATCTAAATGTTTTGAATCCAACTCACAAGAAATGTCAACAATAGCGATAAGTACATAAAAAAACACGATCGTGTAAAAAATATTTGCGTGTGACACTGCATAGTACATATAATATTATGCTTGTGTTATTACCGTATTAGACTGATATTGTGTAAGATGTGTAGTAAAACCAAGGAACCCTCAAGCAAGACGTGTAGTTATAACTTTTTGGCGAGTTAAGAGAAAGCAGCAGTCTGTCCGGCCACACATCTGCGACCCAGAAGGGAATGCCCATAAGAGTTAGTTTATTATTTTGATGTAGTTTCAGAACTTCGTAACTTTCTCGTTGTAAAACTGACCATGAGAAGAGGATTGCAATCAGTGGCGGTTCTGGTCTAGTGGGCTTCATCTACTTGGTCATTTCAATGCGATGTCATGCTACATAATTTCACTGTGAGACGATCAGATGTGGGAGGAGAAAAGCATATGAAGAGGGCAAGGAAATAGCAGTGACTGTAAGTGAAGAAAGATAAAGAAAACGCTGTCAAATTTAAGATGAAAATGTGAATATATTTGAAAACCTTTCCGCGCCTTGGAGTCAGGGTCTGAGGCGTCATGCCTTGGACTAGCGTTACGGACTGAGCGCTGATTCGAGTCTTCATGAAGGAATACATTTTTCATGAAATTTCTGTCGGTGTGTGGGACCGGTGCCCACTCAGCATTGTGATGAATTTAGGGAGCTGAAATCTGGTTCTGTGAGCAGGCTTAACAGCTGGAGGATAATCGTGCTAACCACATGTTACCCCCATATTGGTTGGATGACCATTCACCTCTGCCGAGGTATGTGAACATGAGGTCAACAGTCATTTCGATGGGCTGTCACGATAGGATTACTATTATTATTATTATTATTATTATTATTATTATTATTATTATTATTATTATTATTATTATTATTATTATTATTATTATTATTAGACGTGAAGCTGATATTAGGGACAGAATTACTAAAGGCAAAACGCTAACAGTAATGTTGAATGGTATTCTATGGGACAGACATGTATAACAAGGAAAAATAAATTTCAAATATATAATTCAGTTGTCAAAAGTACTGTTACATATGGTGCTGAAACATGGAAATTCAATAAAATTTAGCATCAAAACTCATGACAATGGAAATGGATTTTTTTAAGAACATGAGCGAGACATTCGAAATTAGAAAAATTTAGAAGGAGGCTACAGTTATACGATGAAATAACATTCTGTTTTGGATTATGTGAGATGTAAGGAGTTGACCTGGTATGGGCATGTGAGAAGAATGCCAGAAGAAAGGTTACCTAAAATGGTGCTGGAATGGTGTCCGCCTGGGAGAAGAAGGAAAGGGAGACCTCGAAATTCATGGTTACAAGAGATCAGAACAGGGATGTGAGAGTGCAGACTGAACGACATGGATTGAATGGACATGAAAAGTGGAGAACAAGAATAAAACTTTAAGACTTTAGGCACAGAAAGATGTGTAAACATTAGGTATCTGCATATAGATACAACTGTTATTATTATTATTATTATTATTATTATTATTATTATTATTATTATTATTATTATTATTATTAGGAAACATAATAAATAAATAAATATCATATCAAAGATATAAGTGATATAGGCCGATAAAAAGAAAACAGAGACTGTAAGATTTGTGGACGGTGAAGCTGTGGAGTAGATTTCATACTGATTCTTACCTACCGTTTAGTTTAGTTTAGTTTAGTTCATTCATTTCCACTGCATTTTGAAAGGGAAAACGAATGGAAAATAAGTACTGAAAAATAAAATGAAATGAAGAAAAAAAGAAAAGAAAGAAATCTTTCTAATTTTTTAACTGGTTTATTTACGACGCTTCGTCAACTGCGATAGTTATCTAGCTTCTGAGTGAAATGAAGGTGATTGCCAGCGAAACGAGTCTAGGGTCCAGAGCTAAAGTTAACAAGCATTTGCTCTTAATGAGTTCAGGGAAATCCCCGGATATAACCTCAACCACGTAACTTGTACCAACCAGGATTTGAACACGGGGCCGTTCTTTTCACGTTCAGACAAGCTAACCGTTACTCCACAGCGATTTACGACAAAGGAAAGTAAATGCATAAGAAGAAAAGAGAAAGATGGTGGCGAAGAATAAGAAGGAATACAAGAAAAATAAAAACAAGTAGTATAGCGATGACGATAAAGATAAAGATAAGGATTCTGTTAGAAGAGAAGAAAGTTGAAGATGAAGAAACAGTGGTGAAGTTATGGCGAAAATATAAGACGGCGATGAATAATTTTTGGATATTTTGTTGGAGGAGAGGGAGATAATGAAGAAGGAAAAAGAAGAGAATAACAATGGATGACTACAACAGAAAGGTATTGACACTGTTATTATAAAACAATCTGAATTTAAAAAATATATTTATGTATAATAAAAAAATTGTACAATTTAAATATTGATCATATTTTAATTGGCAGTTTTTGAGTCAGCCCTAGGTCAGTCAACCGATCATCTTATCAAAGATACAGAAGTTTCAAACACGCTTCAAATAACGCAATGAGTGAATTGGTAATGGAGCAGATTTTGCCCAATTACTTTGGTTTCCTTCATTTCACCATTTCTCTGGCTAGTTAATATCATAGATAATACGTATTTCAAGCTGTTTATATTTTGCCGATAAATTCACGTGTTATCTAAGACTCGCGAATAGAATATTAAATATATAATTTATAATATAAAGATAACGTATACTATTTATCTACATCGTATTTTATTTCATTCGCATTCATAATGAAGAAATGAAAATATTTATTCACAAATACGACTAGAGCTATGTAGTGTTAACTACCCTAACTACACAATGAATGGCATAGAAAGGACGGAATAATATAAAATATTATTTTTTATTCTAAACGACATAGAAGATAGAAAGTCAATTAAATGTTCAGTAATTGAATAATTCAATAATTATTATTGGAATGACATTTTTCCGCAAAAGTAAATTTGTTGAGTGCTCTTGCTGCTGAGGAAACTGATGTTTAATAATTTCTGAGTTTATTGATAATTCGGTAATGGTGTTCCTTGTTCATTTGTAGAAACAAATGCGAATCATCAGCGATGAGACAAACGTCAAAATATGAAATCGACAATATTGTAGTGATAGATATCTCTGATTAGTTGAAATTAAACGAATTCGTACACTTCTTTGGTGAATTTTATTTGTACTTGAGCGAAAATATCCCTGTAATTGTGTGCATTGAAAAATATTTCAGCTGAAAATGTATTTTACGTATAATTTTATTTAGCCATTTCTGTCTTAATTGTAATCATTATCGTCATATCTCAAGATTTGAGTTCTTCATATGAAAATTACGGAGTATCACTAGACTCTCTCTAAAAGCGGAACTCGTTCACCACGTGAGCAGGGTTGCATAAAGACACCGGTTGAGATAACACAGGATAATTAGGTATAAGACAAAAAATTTACTTTTCTACTGGAAATCGAACCTGGGTCCGCTCAATTTATAGAACTTAAACACAGTGAGGACTTTGACTATACGTATAAGGAATTGAATACAGTATAATATTCTCAAATTTTAGAAAGCACATACATGGTTTGTGTTTTTTTCAGTTTGCATAAGTAACGCTCATGGCCTAGCAGTTTCTCCATTCAGCCAGGTTGAACAGAAGACTGGCATGTATGCTGACCACATGGACTGTCACTTTCTTCCTCTGTCGCTCTAGTTAACGCTCGTGGCACGGCGACAGCTTCAAGTTCAATATGCAGCCATTCCCACGCACCTTGCCACCAGTTCGTACCTGCTTGGTTACAATGGGTGACAGTGTTTTATTAATGAAGGCGAGATTACGTCACTGTTACAAGTTGCGTACGTAGTATATATTGAAATTAATGCATAGGATGCATGAGAACACATGTCAACATCTGTTCAGACACATTTGAATCTGTATCCACAGTATAAATTTGTAGAATATACAGGGTGTTTGAATTGTACATTAACAGTAGAGTTTAAATGAATTGCAATAAACTATCCGAGTTGACGAATAGAAAGAGTGTAAGATATTAAAAAAAAAACATATACGGATAATTCGAGGAATAGATGCTACAGTCTCCATCCAATCAAGATACCTCGTGAAAAACAATTTCGATTTTAACACACACCGGTGATCGTAATTTCCCCTTCCTTTAAGGCCAAACCACAGGATATAAGAGCTACTCACTTCGTAGGTTGACTTTTTTTTTTTAACCTTTGCGTTTTGAAGATCCTCGTTTGTTGCTATCACAGTTCGTACAAATTTCTGTAGCTTTCTTATTTTTCTTCATATAATGGATCATTTTTAGCTCTATTCCATAATCTCCCTCAAGTTTAGTAGCCGATTCTCCCTTCTGTAATTTCTGGAACACTTATATTTTGTTGTTGTTCGTTATGTTTTCTTTCGGTTCTTAGCCATACAAAAATACGTAAAACTACGTAGATAAAGTGCAGTTCGTAAAGACTAAAACTAAACAACTAGAGAGAGAAATCTCAAATTTCTACACGATTACGGTCTATTTTGACATGAAACGTCTATATTCGACCTACAAGAAGAGAAAATTTGTAACTTTTTGACATGAAAAGTTTACTCTGACGTCACTCGTGGTACTATACACCCAAACCCAAACTCCAAACTCAACCTCCAAACCCAAATTTCAAACCCAAACTCCAAACTCAAACTCCAAACCCAAACTCCAAACTCAAATTCCAAGCCCAAACCCTAAACTCAACCTCCAAACACAAATTCCAAACCCAACTCCAAAGTTAAACTCCAAACTCAAACTCCATCCTCAGTAACTATAGGAACAGAAGTGTAAGAAGAATTTCGGACCTCGTGGTTTTCCACGCGATTCGTTTCGCTCCATTCCCTGTTAAATGTGCCTCGACGTTTTCCACACGGTAAGAGCTCGGGACCCTTGTCTAGGGAGGACAGTGACGACTTCCTCTCACCACTCGCTCTGCACAGGCCTTTAACATCATCTGCGATTCTGCCCTGCTGTTGTTCAGTCGTGTTTTTAACATTCCTACGCCTCGTGTAGTAGCTATTACGAGTATGTTACGTTCATTTTCGGCTTTTCCCCTTTTCAATTCTCTGATGTTTCTTCAAACGGAACGCCGAAAATAATAGTGAGACAAGTGGTCAACAGAGTTGGAGCTCACATATATTTCTCTCACGGTCCTAAATTCCCTTGCAAGGACGAGCGATCCATGCCTTTTAATTGCTTCTCGTCTCATTTCCCTTTCTTTCATTGTCACTGTCATTGTGATTTCACTTTCGGCTTCTCCTCTTCAGAATTCTCTTAAGTTTCTTCAACGGAACGGTGAAAAACAGAGTGAGACAAGTGACCAAATTACCAAAGAAGCTGTAATGAAGAACAAAAACATTCAAGAGATTACAGTGATAAATAATATGTTAGAATGAGAATCTCTGACCATGAAGACAGACATGCTCGTCACCTTTATGGTTTTGTAACACCTCTGAAGCCATTTAACGCATTTATAACAGTTTTAAAGTCACATTCAATTTTGTCTCTCAGTTATGCTTTGTCGGAAAGTTACTGGCACATTCTTAGTGCGATTCCATGGGTAGATGTCAAAGTCAGATGTTGCCACTGCCGAATGAACTGATTCTCCACAACAAACGCATTTCTTCAGATAGGCAGCATTGCGATTGTTCCTTAACTGATGGCTTACATACGCAGGATCTTGTTCCATTGTACACTGGCTTGCATAGCGAGAGAAATACAGTATGTTTAAGAAGTCTCCATACATTAGAAAACATTGAATCGTTCGACGAGAACTCTTAGAATGGCCCTCCCACTCCCCAGATCTCACATCCCTTCATGTATACCTCTAAGATCACCTGAGTCTGAGATCTACAGAAAAAAATCCGGAACTCTGCAGATCCGCATCGTCGAAGCCTGCTGTCATGTGACCCTGGACATGTTGCAGCGTGTGGGTCGGAATTGGTTGAAACACACTGACCTGCACCTCTCTCATGAAAACCGCCACATTGAGCACATTATATGGCATTTTCTATTTTGAGCTGAAATTCCCTATGGATAGAGATTTTTAGGACACACTGTAGTTCATTGTTTTTTACTGTTCCTTTGTCCTATAAAGGATCAGATTTAAGGAATTCTCAGAAAGAGTATTATAGGATATTTAATGTTATTTGAACCCTGCATTACATCTCCACTTCAAAATATTGTTACAGACATTCTGTTTATGATACGATACGATATATTTGTTACATTGGAACCATTATACTGGTTCTCTGAGTAAAATAAGCAGAACCAAACAAAAACTCTTCGTCCTTCAACCATTAGGCTATATTCGGCATACAAAAACTGTTCAAAATGGCCTTCTTTATTTGCAGTAGTCACTTTCTTTCAGAAATCGGGATGGCGTAAACGACCTGTATTAAGTATAAGGAAAAGATGCACATGATTGTGCTTCGACTCATTTTAATTGATCATTTGACCAGCACTATCTTGTCGTTATATTGGTAGAAGAGCATATACAGCTTGGCCAGCATGACTTCAGGTCTCCTCAGATTTTTTTCCTTTGGAGATCCCACAGACAGCTTGTTTATGCCACATCCGTTTCTGACTTAAACGTTCTTGGACTTATTGTTGTTCGATGTCACTACATTCGTAATACTGACAGACTTCGAAAACTTGTTCGATAGAACATGAGGCTAAGCTGTGAAGCGTTTATTGTTGCAGGAGATCATTTAAAACGTTTTCTATGGTGTACAAATATGAGGACTAAAGGACTGTAACTCGGACGAGGAGCTTGTCCAAACGTACGCTCATACAACTTGTTTCACCCTCGGTATCAATAGAACATGTTCCCGAAGTTTGACAAAATATTTTAGCTACACTCCGTATATTGAGTGTGTTAAAAGCGTCTTCATGGATTTGGATTAATTTATATTAATACACCAGACAAAGAGCGAAACGAATTCTACAAGTAGAAGTACCAGTATCATAATTAGGACGCCACATATTTGGATCAAGGTTTCATAGCTGTGACGTAAGGCTCGGATTTTTATTACCTAAAAGTTAAAAATTACAGTGAGTATGCATCATTATATGTGTCTCAAAATATGTAAAGTAAGCGCCTTGTTGACATTGCTTTGAAATTCGAAGAGACTTTGCTAAACACATATTTCAAATGGAACTAATTGTTTACTTTGTAAACCACGCGCCATCGGATCCCTCCCCCCCAAAGAAGTAGTGACTTGATTTCGGAGTCAATATTCACCAGAAGTACCCAGTGACAATGTGGATCCTGCATGAGAGAGAGAGAGAAAATGTTAGCTGATCATGAACTATACTACCTTACAACACTAACTTTTAGTACATCAGAATCCGAGCCCTATGAAAGACAGACTCGTATCTGGATTTGTGTAAATTTTTTATCAGTACTTTCCCAAGACTGGCTCTTATTTCTGATATGATTTTTTCCGATTGTTATCTTTGGCTGATATTCGCTTTTTCCATTTTTAAGATAGGACCAGGTCTTATTTTCTTTAAAAATTGTTTATTTAAGGAGGAGCGCTAGGGTATTCAGGATGCAAAGAATAAGGACTGCAAAAAATGAAAGCAGAGAAGACTGTATTCGACAGAATAGACAAAGTTTTGAGCTGGTCTGGATACCTATTGAGAAGGATGAGGAAAGGTAGCCAAAGAAAGTGTTTCATTGGACACCACCTTATAGACGAAAACGTACCAGGTCAAGAAGATCGTGGTATCATGGTATCAGAGAGGCTATGTCTGCATTGGTCTGCAAGAAGTTGATGCTCAAGACCGAGAGAGATGGCGTTTAGAATAGCAAGGCGACGTTAGCTACAGAAACTCCACCACCACCACCATCACCACCACCACCACCACCACCACCACTACTACTACTACTACTACTACTACTACTACTACTAATGGCTTTCAAGGAACCCGGAGGTTCATTGCCTCTCTCACATAAGCCCGCCATCGATCTATATCCTGAGTAAGATTAATCCAGTCTCTACAATCATATCCCACCTCCCTCAAATCCACTTTAATATTATCCAGTAATAATAATAATAATAATAATAATAATAATAATAATAATAATAATAATAGTAAATGTTAAAAAATTACACTCTGTAGATACATCATGTGACACACTATCGTTAGTCCATCAATATGTCAGACATTCAATACCTATAAGCGACAGATCGCTGTACATTTGTAAAAGAGATTGGAATTCGATTGCCTATAGACCGGTTGTACCCATAGAAAAAGATGACATTCTATTATTTTCCGTTAATCCCTACATAGGCCTAATATATGAGTAACCTTGGTAGTTTGAACTTGGAGAACTGCAGTATTTGGGCCTGCATTGCATCTGTGTGCTGCAACAGGAATCAGGCGGCGACAATGCTCTTCACGGTTGAGTGCGGTCATCTGATCTGGGAGGTCGGTTTCTCCGAAGAGGAATCAATTAGAAAGCCGCAAGATGGAAAGACATTGCGACAACGGTGCATGTACTCGAATTTCATAATACTGAACACTGATACGTGTTTATTTCTTTACTAGCTTTCAACTCGTCTAATTATTTGTCTGTTTTAATTTACGTGTCTGATTACCCTAACCCATTATCTCCTGGCTTAGTTTCCTCATGGTGTCACTTACGAGGCTCAAACCTATCTTCGGTCAGTTGACTAAACAACAAACCATTTATTCACTTTACTAATTATGTACTTGCCTGTTTATTTTTCAATAACTGTATTATTCATTAGTATACTTTGTGTACAGTAAAGGGTGTATCGAAAAAAAACTTTTCTTGAAAAATGAAGGTGGCTAGTGCGGAAAAGTTGCTATTTGTGGCAGAAAGAACGTAGAAAAAAAGAAAATAGTAATTCGACAATATCCTGTGTCTCCGCATCAGCTCTAAAGTTTTGCGAGCTTAATGCTCTATGTCTGTTTTCAAATTTTGTTTCGTATTGCAACTCTTCGCCTATTTCTTTAAATTTACACTCAAAAATAACCCAGGGCTCACTACGAGGAGGTGGCTGCACTTCCAGCCCCATCCCTCCACCCACCCTTAATAGTATACTCCGGTGTCAAATGTTGATTTATGCTGCATACTCAGACTTTGTTTCGAAGCATGACATTTCTCAGCTATGCACACTAAATTATGTGAAGGGTTACTACAGCTCACATACAAGCGGAGAATCCTATAAGCAGTTGTAAGACTTCAAGATTGAACAACTGGCCCTGGTTTCTTCCTTTCAAGCTCTATCGGACAATGGCCAGAATGAACGTCTTGGTAGATCCCCAGATCCTGGTCAGTTGGCTTACTAAGATCAGAGATCCGTTCCACGTTAATTTTGTTGATCCAGGGTACTTCAATAACTTTGAAATTCGTCATGATTTCGTCTCACAATGGAGTAACTCTTCTCCGATATGCCCAGAACGTGTTTCTGAACCTGTAGTGATACCAGCAAGATGTTTCATGAGATAGCGGAGTCGAAGTTCATTTGCATAGAGAAGACAAATTATTCGTTGGCTGACCTGCCGATTTCATTTTCGATGCACACCATCAATCCGTTCTTTCTTCCTGTATTTGTAGGGGCTCCATCAGAACAAGTGCAGCTAGGGGCGATACATCTAATTTACTTGATTGTAAAAATTTAAGCACGGCTCTTCCAATCTGATGTCCATGTCCAGAGGAAGGGGAGACATGTCGAATAGGCCTATACTTTGAATGTGGTTCTTCTAATAAAGTTATAATAAATTATGCTCCTCTTCTTTTTCTCGGCGATATAATCGCTTGTCCTTTTTTGCCTATGTTAGTGCCTTGTCCTTCCGACCATAAAAATACAGGGTGTTTAAAAAATACGGAGCATAATTTCAGGTATGTATTTCCCACATGTAGACAATCAAAATAGTTCATTACAACATGTGTCCGGAAATGCTTTATTTCCGAGTTATGGCCTTCACAACATTGAAATTCACAGGAACGTTTTTCTTTCCGCAGGTCGTTGCCGTCAACGGAGACATTAAGAGGGCACTCTGACAGTTCATTCCGAGGCGAAGGTTACATTCAGTGTTGTGTAGGCGTTAGACTGTGCGACATGTATTCAAATCAAGAGCTGGCAGAGATACACTTCATGTACGGTAAGGCGGACGGCAATGCTGCGCTGGCTCGTCGTTTGTACCAGGAGAGGTACCCACAGCGACAATGTCCAGATTGGAAGACATTTGTACGTCTCCATTACCGTCTGTGCGAGTATGAAAAATTTAACTCTCCTGGTTTGGGAAGGGGACGACCAAGATCTACAACTCCAGAAGTACAGGAGGAGATTCTAGAGGCTGTGAACATGACTCCTTCTATCAGCACACGAAGGGTAGCGTTGCAAGTCAATGTTCCTCATACGACTGTCTGGAGACTGTTGAAAGAGTATCAATTGTATCCTTATCATTTGCAACGTGTACAGGCCCTGTCACCAGCAGATTACCCTGTCAGTGGTTCTTGCAGCAGTGTGGTGTAAATCCGAACTTTCCTGCCTTAGTATTATTTACAGATGAAGCACAGTTCACACGAGATGGCATAACAAATTTCCACAATCAGCATGTATGGGCGTATGAAAACCAACGTGCAACTGTTCCATTTCATCACCAGGTGCGGTTCTCCCTCAACATGTGGGCCGGTATCATTGGTGATAGATTAGTTGGACTGCATGTACTTGTAAACAGACTTACGGGGCAGGCGTACACAAACTTCCTGGAAAACACCATACCTCATGTTTTAGAAGACACTCCACTGATCAATCGTCAACACATTCACTTCTTGCATGATGGCGCTCCTGCACACTTCAGTCGTACGGCTCGCCGGTACTTGGATCGAAGGTTTCCTGATCGATGGATAGGTAGAGGTGGCCCAATTGCTTGGCCTCCACGCTCACCTGATCTGAACCCTCTCGATTTCTACTTGTGGGGCCATTTAAATCATTGGTTTATTCGTCTCCGGTGCCTGATTTGGAATCCCTTCGGAATCGAATTGTGGCATGTTCTGGGAACATACGCAATACTCCTGGAGTTTGGGATCGTGTTCGCAGATCAATGAGACATCGATGTGAGGTCTGTATTCAAGCAGGAGGTGGACATTTTGAACATCTTCTGTAATGACAACGACCTGCGGAAAGAAAAACGTTCCGGTGAATTTCAATGTTGTGAAGGCCATAACTCGGAAATGAAGCATTTCCGGACACATGTTGTAATGAACTATTTTGATTGTCTACATGTGGGAAATACATATCTGAAATTATGCCCCGTATTTTTTAAACACCTTGTATACTGTTGGAATGAACTTATTATTAGGTGTTTCTTCTGTCTGAATTTTATCTCCAATCTTCATTTCTCTCGTGACCATCTATTATAAGACCCTTAGTCCAAGTAGATATTATTTTCGCGCTTGTAACATAGCTGTCACAATTAGAGCCACATCTCTCCTCGAGGTGCCCGTCCTGAAGGCAGCTGAAGATAATTTTGGTAGAGGCAAGCGAGTCTGAGCACTAGAAGGCTTCGATTTGAAGGCAGAATCCTCACTGCTTCACTGCTGTTCCGAGTGGTGCGAAGGCGAAAACTCAGAGCTTGTAACTGATGTCTGTTTTTCTCTTCCTCGGAATCCAAATCGCACTTCTTCAGATCGATGGCGAGTAAGCCTCTTCGCTTTTCTCTCTTCACTCTTAAATAGTGTCTTCGTCGTCACAATGTCGATATTATCAATAATCATGTTTCGTTAATTTTTCTGATCCATTAGAAAGGATACTCCTATCAATGGAACTTTCCTACTTAACTCACATTCACAGAGACTTTCCGGGTCCGGCCAATTACAAGTGCATGTATCAAACAATTTTCGACCTTTATTAATAAAAGCCTACTCATGCGCCCTTGAGGTTAGCCCACTTCGTTAGTGCGATTTCAGAATATTCTGATATTTATTATGATACTATTTCATATTTTCCACTACTCTACAATTGCTGATGGTAGAAAGGCTTGCTGTTTTTCAAACCTCAATAAGTCTGTCGGCAGTACCATGGGCGATGTCCTTTACTGAAAGGTGTTATCCACCTAGTTCGTTTATCTTTAACTGTCTGATCCAAAGAAAATGTGTTATCACATCTTTATAGGTTGGAAGTTGCAACTCTCTTATCGGTCCTGGTATATCGAACAAAGGACTCAGCAGTACGGTGAGTACGGAATTATTTTTTCCACTCACGACAACATGATGCATAAGAACTACTGCATGTACTACTAAACCAATGATGTGATACACGATTTCACAGGAACAACAGCGATTCAAACCTGGCCAGCGTAGCCTACGAAATACGACTGCTGGGCAGATGTTACCCTGACTGCCAGCATCCCTCTCTTCTCTCACTCCACAAGAAGATACTGGTGCCAGATATTTCTCTTCTTGTACTATCTTTGCTAACTTTTAAAAGATCTGGTTAACGAGGGGTAGCTGTATAGTATGCAGACTGTCGTTATAATAATTTTTAAAAGAATGCGTTATAAATTCGAATCTTCAGTATTGATGTGGAGACACAAGATATTGATTAAATTTAATTTTCTTCCTTCTGCAGTCTTTCTGCCACAAGTCGCAAATTTTCCGCATTAGCCACCTTCATTTTTTCAAAAAAAAATTTTTTCGATACACTCAGTCTACATACTAGCCTATTTATCATTCTGTTCATGCCGTATCTGCGTGGTCTAAGCCTCCATGTCTTATTATTAGACCACAGTTACAACATTAGCGCAGATTCGAGTCTTGAGGAAAAAAATTTCTCATGAAATTTCGGCCAGTGTGTGGGACCGATGCACACCCAGCATCGGGATGAAATTTGGGATGCTACAGTGATTAGCGTAATTCTGTTTCGCAAGCCAATTATAAAGTTAGGGAAGAGGATCATCGTGCTAACCACACGTTACCCCTGTACTGACTGGATGATAGTTTACCTTTGCTGTGGACGTGAGGCTGATTACTGTCGCACAACAGATTTGTTCTACCCATTCTTCATCATATGGTAATGCAGCATTCTTCCACGGAAATATATGTACTTCGGTATATCACAGTAATATGATAAGCGTAAGTAATCACTTCGTGATTCAAGACGGCAGGAGCCATGTTCTGTCGGATCCCGGCCATTTAGTCACTCGTACTGAGTGCACCTCTGTACACAGTGTTGGCCATTGTGCCACTGTCACATATTCTATGACACAGTACATGAGGGTAGGCCACCAAAGGTGAACAGAGAGGTAGAACTTAAACTGAGAAGGAGTCAATCCGGCATCGGAACTTGAATCCGGCGTGGCTTACTGGATAAAGCGTCAGCTTGTAGAGCTGAAAACCCGGGTTCGAATCCCGGTGCCGGAGAGAATTTTCTCCGGTCTACCCATTCTTCACCATATGGCAATGCAGAATTCCTGCACGGAAATATCATATGTACAGTAATGGCAAAAAAAAAAAAAAACGGACCGACCCTCGTAGCTGATTTCAGGGCCTTGTTCACAGTGACAGCACGATAGACTGGTAACTAAGACTTTCGTGGTTCGAATCCTGCCTGGGAAGGAAACTTTTTTTTTTTTGTTCCTTATTCAAATTTATTCTCAATACTTTTCGATTGCAGCGATATTTTACTACTTAATTAACTTATTATTCCCAGAACATGAATTTTACCAGCTTATTTTCTAATGGCTTTCGAAATGGACTACGTCAGCACTCGAAACTACAACAATTTCAATAGATTACTCGCTATCTTGTGAATGCGGGCGTGGCATGCGCAGTGGCCCATTTCGGGGACTTTGATTATTCCGTCGGTCCTGTTTTTTTTTTGCCATTGCTGTACTTCGGTACATCATGGTAATAAGATTTGTTTTTAGGTTGATTTATCTGAATCCTTAGATGCCCAATTATTTCTCTATCGAACCATTTTCCTTAATATATTTACCCCATTATTTGCTTGCCTTTTGATTTTCTGACTTCGTTTACTTAACTTCATGTGTACTTTATTTCATGTTTGACTTTTCTGATTGGCTTGGCTTTTCGAGCTTACATTAGCCCATTGTGCATCCTACATTAAACGATGATTGTCCAAATCCGATACATGGCCTGGGTGGTATTAGTGGATCCAATTCTGACAGGTGGGGAATCATGCCTCAGCCCTGATAGAACCAGGTTCTATCCCCAGACGAGTACCTGATGAGTCTCAGGGTCCGGAGATCCAAACCCTTCCAATATCAGCATCAAAAACCCGTACTACCCCCAAAACCTCACCCCAACATATTTTTTAAGTACTGTAGACAATACAATAAATAAATTGAGATGGAGAGGAGAGTATTTTTGGAATTGTAGAGGGAAACGGTAGTACCCAGAGAAAAATTCTCTGCAACATCTGCTTTGCCCACCAGAAATTCCACCACGACCTGGCTGAGAATTGTAACTAGGCCGCTTGGATAGAAGACCAGATGCTGTGACATATTTTGTCATTACTCGACTTTATGTTTACGTATAATAACTTGTTTACTTCACTTCTTGTTTACCTGATGTTCTTTTTACTAGACTTCTTGTTTACTTATCTAATTGTATGATATTGTTGATATTTGAATTTGTTTGCTTGCCTATACGTTTCGATAACTATTAATGTATGTCACTATTAAGCCCTGTAATATCGTATATATGTTTTTCGTGTTCCATTCAAGAATACTGCTGTCTCAGTTTTCCTCTGTATAATGCATTTGGAAGTCATACAAGGGCGCTCTTTGAATTACTATCTTACAAAAAGGACATCGTTATAATTGTTTTCAACGAAAATATATTTTTTGTTATTTTGTGTGCCTCGCGATGATATCATTCGTAGTTTAGGGGTTAAATCGCGTCTTCAGCATTGTAGCATGCAGAAACAGAGCGCTTTCAGTTGAAATGGTCGAATCAACAGGATGTTTGCGTGACGAGTTCTGCGTGACTGGAGCATCTTGGTTCGATGCAGGAAGAGCCACTTAACCACGTGAAAGTCTTGAAGGCTGACTGACTCGACAGGATGCATTCCGTGACGTACAGATGTCACTAGCGGCCGCGCGTGCTAATTGCTCGGGAAACACCTTCACTACGAGTACACTCCATTGATAGCTGTAGTTGGCTGTAATAGAGGGAAGGGAATTTTGATGTATTTATTATATTTATTTAGCTAGTAAGCAAAGTAAGTACAAATTCAAAAGTATACAAATGTTTCTAGCCACTACCATAAGAGCCAGATTCGTGTACTGTGTGGTCAAAACTTTATCTTTCCGTTCTTCTGTTAATAGGTTCATAACTTCCGTCTTTTCAGGTTAGCTTGCGTGAATGTGTTGTCATGTTTGTCTGTCAGTCCTCATTCAGCCTCTTCGCTCTGTCTATGTGGGTTCTTCTTTCTGTAATTTTTTCTCTCTCTTATATTTCTTCTTTCGTCCGTATTTCTTGCCTTTTCCTACCATTTTCTGTTTATTCTTTATTCGCTCTCTCTCTCTCTCATTCCTCAATATTCTTTTAAATTTTGGGATCAACTTTAATTCCTTCTTTTTTTACCTTCTTATTTTAAATATTTTATTTCTTCTGTCTTGTTATTTCTGTGCTTTTTATTTTTTTATAAACTGTGAGGGCTAGGTCTCATCTTAATATGCGTTCTTGACTTTCGCAGGGATATATAGTAATATGAATAGTAATATACTTTCATCTTAATTTACGAGCAATGAGGGAAGTGGGAAAAAACCAGAGGCGGTATGCTACCCCAAGATTTTCCTCTGGCATATCTTGATTTAAAAAAAAAAGGCATAGGCTACTCTCTTCCTTACAACATAGACATAAATGATGTATACAAAAAATTGTTTCGTGCAGTCAGTAACGCGAATCTTTGAAGCTTACGCAGCACATTAAATTTCTTCATAAAATAATTTCAAGTTACTTCGGTTATTTACTTGATCATTTTACAATGTCCTTTGAGACTTATCATTTAAAATAATGTTAAAGCTTGAAAGTGCTTTACTTAATTATTAATAAAAAAACGCAACAAAAAATAACACAGTCACTAAATTGGCAGCAATGACCACCACAAGCTACAGTCCACAGCATTCTATACTTGAAATACTACCGTTTTAAGGATTCCAGGGATTTAGGTTATCAGATAAACGTGTTACACTCTGAATACAGTTCCAGGAGGCTATGGTTTAGATTTACAAATCAAACAGATGGTACTTTTTGCTGTGAAGAAATGTATAAACAATTTTTTACGATCACATTTTTTCAGTGACGGTATGTCATTTTTCATTAACGGTATATTTTCTGGCCATAGAAACCAGTGGCGTTAATCCATACTGTCGCATACCGTCTCCCTTTCTTCACTGTTTACGAGAGTTACGAACCGAAACCCTCGATGTAAAAAGCCAGTGGAATTAGTAATTCGGTTCATGAATTATTATTATTATTATTATTATTATTATTATTATTATTATTATTATTATACCATCGTCATTATCCTCAGCAATCTTGTGAAAGTTATTTCCTCGAGCCTCAAGGACTGTCACGCGCGACATCTGGAGATGAGTTCCGTCCGGTCCACTATCAAGGTAAACAGACTGACTCAACTGTGACTACGATGCGAACGACCGATAAGCCGTGAAAGAGGGAAGGTGTCATCCCGGAAGCTATTACCACGATGGTGATGACGTAGTGTGTTTCACGACTAAAAATAATCTCTGAACATTCCGATAATAATTTCAAGAGCGATTTTACAGAGAAATAAGTACAGTCATGCTTAAAATTTAAGGCAGCAAAGATACAATGGTAATAAGTATAGAATGGAAAAAGTAAATGAATTGACAGTTAATAGAGGGGACATAGAGAGAGAGAGAGAGGTAGAATATGAAGGGCCAGTCTCTTAGTCTAATGGTTAGCAACTCTGGTTCCTAACTAGAAGGTTTTGGATTCAATTTCCGCCAAGAGATTTTTCTTTGTTTGGAACTGTTTTTTGGTATGTATGGCCTGGGTGTTTGTGTTCTACTTTCAAGGAAGATTCACCAAGTGATAATCGATTTTCACAACGATTTTTCCCACATACATTCCCTTTGAAATAAGAAACCTCCCTATAAAGTTATACATAGGAGAAAGTCTAGTTTTCGAGATATGATTTTTCAAAATTTTCAATCCAAAGCTATAACAGCTAATGCAAACAGTGCTACATGCTGGACATAACAGGCAATAAATCTCAGCTAGTTGCGTACCGTACATTATAGGTCTATATTTCTTTTTCTTTCTTCTTTTCTTTCCTTCTTCTTCTGTTTAACACCCTCATTTTCTACAGACTTACAATCTAATGATGTGTAGGAAAGAGTATATAGCTATGAATCAACACTTGTTAGCCACACAGTGAGAGCCTCCTTCGCCGTGTGGTCATCACGATACAGAGCCGCCGTTGAGACAACACAGAAAAAAGACAAACTCTCAGTCTCATGGATGGAAGGTAGATGTCTTCCATTACCACGCCGGGAATCGAACCACGGACCACTTGGTTGGGAATCTATCCATATAGCCACAACGGCGGGCTACATGTATACAGGATGGAAGTGAAATAACCTTGCAAATTGAAAGGGACGATAGGGTACACTTAAATTAATAGAAAACCTACATTGCGTTTTGTGGTTAAATGCACTGTTAATTAGATAATTAAGTTTGAAGTTTCAGCAATCCGGCAACATCGACGCTAACACACACTAATCGTGATACTTGTACTTTATGAACATATCATACTCGTGGGTTTGATGCTAGGTTTACACGGCGACAGTTTAGAGCGAGAGAAGATCTAAAGTATCAGGACAGCTCTCTAAAGGAGTGTTTACATGGTGACAGAACATAGCTTCTCTAAACCCATTACCGAGCTCTCATGAGATTTATATAATTCTAAACTCTAATGTTACTCTCCGGACCGTTTACATGGTGCAGACAGTTTAGAGTGAGAGAAAGTGTTCCGAGCATATAGAAAAGAACAGGCTGGTCAGTGCGTTTACAACTACAGCAGAAACACAACGTTTTGCGGCGGCTGTAGTGTGAAATTCTTCTGAATTGAAGAAGGCAGAGGAGAAATAGATCTACGTGGGAAAAACCCTGGATATCTCGCCGGAACATGCATGGAGCCTACACATCGGACCTGTAATTGGCAAAAAAGACACAACTATGAGGATTGCCATTAGTATAAAGGAAAGGCTGTTGGCCACATTACACTTCCTAGCAACAGGTTTGTACCCTAAACACATTATTTTGTTCTTAACAGAATAAGTTATGAAGAATAATAATAATAATAAATAAACATATGAAAAGGGTAGACTACATTGCTCATGTAAAATGTATAAAGTTTCTTTCATTATGTTCGAAAAGATATGGTGTATGAATTGAACAACAGGAAGGTAGTGCCTGAGTTTATAATATGTAATACCTTTTCATATCAAAAATGACAACCATTTATTTTAATATAATTGAGACGTAGAAGTTTTGAACTTAAGTCTATTGACCATAAAATATTGTACGAAGTATTTAATACGCAACGATGAGTCCTTAAATGTCCCAAAATGTCAATGTCAATAAGTGTTCTGCTACGAATATCTAGAACCGAACAGCGCTCTGAGCGGCGGAATTGCGTCTGTACATATACACGGCGTGAGTTTAGAGAAGAGAGCTAGAGATTATAGTTGAGTATAGCCCGTGCGGAACCTGGTGAAACTTGGAGGGAGAGAACAGTATTGTGGTGTGGGATCGACTACCGACCGATGTTATGTGACGAGATGCATGCGAGACTGCACAAGCGCTACCCCCTCCAATCCTAACCGCCCGTAGAACTGGTTTCTCCATCAAGGTCAAGCTTCACCAGGTTCCATTCAAGCTATATCACCGTGTAAACGGTTTTGAGAGTAGGTATCTCGTTGACTCTAATTAGATATTAGAGAGACTAAATAGAGCGGCCTTGAAAACTCTTCTCGCCGTGTAAACACCCTGGGCGGAGAACTCTCATATGCTCTCAACTCTCATTATAGCTACTCTAAATTATTCAACTCAGTTGAACTTTTTCATAAACTCTCGCGAGAGAAGCAGTGTAAATGACGGCCAAAAACAATGGAGTGTCGAAGAGACGAAGATTGATTGAAGCATATGAATTGGAAAGTTGTTTGTGGAATGTGTTTAACAATAATTACAAGAATAAGGACCTGAGAAATCAGGCATTGTCAAAACTAGCTGAGACTGTTGAGGCGTCTGAATTTGGCTTTTAGTTTTGTTAATCTATTGTAATTTGGCCTTAATTTTTAGCAAGGTCCATTGTTTTAGTTGTTAATTATTTTGTGGGTTTTATTCTTATTTATTTGCTGGAGGAGGTACAGCGAAAGCTCCATAACCTCCGGTAAGTGCGAACTATAATAATAATAATAATAATAATAATAATAATAATAATAATAATAATCATCATCATCATCATCATAATAATGTTATCACTATTATTTTATTATTATTATCACTATTATTATTATTATTATCATCACTATTATTTTATTATTATTATTACTGTGCAATTATCACCATTCGTTTGATGTGGAATATTTTCTATATTCCTTTAATACTATTGATAATGCATCATATTAATAATAATAATAATAATAATAATAATAACGCTCACCTAGTACATTACAAACAGATCACATAACTGGTACAGTGGGGTCTGTACGGGAATCTGAATAATATAGGCTAGTTATAATTTAACAAAACGAAATTGGCACAACTATTACACTGTATTAGTAGAACCATTATTAACACAATATAATGAAAAAGATGAACAATGTTATGTGAAAAATTATAGTTTTTCTTTCTTTGAACACTCGGTCTCTTTTGAGGAGCTTAAACGCAATCAGTCATTTTCATCGCAAATTCTGCACACTTTTTTTAACATTGGAGGTAAATTGGACTTTGGCCCTTGCAGCAAGAATATTATTTTTCCTCTTTAATTTTGGGGGGGGGGCACAAAGCACATCTTCTTCTTCTTTTTCTTCTTCTCAAGAACCACTTCTTCAGCTGCATCCGTTGCCTTTCTTTCATCAGGAAGGCTGAAAATTTTCTTTATACATGGTTCCCACAAAAGACCTTTCCGGTTTCGAACACATGTAATTTACGTGCTTTGAATCTGAGGTGCATGAAAAAAGGACCAATGGAAAGTGAAACTCCAAACGTTTAGTTTCTTGATTTAAAGATGTAATAACACGGCACACATCAAGCCTATAGTCAAGTTCCACATAGGTACGTGGATTTTCCGATCTTCAGATTCTGAGGTTATGTCTGTTAATCTTACCAGAAATTTGAAAAGTGACGTCGTCAGAAAACGCTACGGAACGAATAAATTCATTATCGTTTTCAATTAAAGTCTGCATACTTGTGCAAAAATTTCTTCGTAGCACTTTGTCCTCTGGTTTTAGGGCTTGCAGCAACTGTAGTAGGTATGGATGGAGTCGCTACCGCTTGCGAAGAATCGTGCCTTCAAATCTGTGTACCATTTACGTATTTTAGGACCACTGGGCGGATCTGCACCAAAATTTGTTCGGTAATGCCGTTGCACATCAATAACCGACTGGTTCACATGAAAATTAAGCTCCTCTGTCGTCTATAGCAGCCATTTCCCCTCAACAATGAACAAATTTGTTTATATGCGCTATTATGAATTGTGTTATCAAGTAGGGAAACAATGTTAACACAACTAAACTCTTTTAGTTTCTCTTTCCATTGGTACTATTTTCATGCATCTCTGATTCATAGAACGTAAATTACATGTGTGCCGACTTGAGCTATAATTTGCACATTTTTTATCAAGACTATCAACTCCGCCGTTCGTGCAATTATAGTATTCTATACGAATAAATAAATAATGACTCACCCAACAATATTAGTAACGCAAGTGCTATGCGCGGCCAGGTTACACAACTGCTGACCACTGCTCAGAAGTTAGATGGATGCTTATGTCATAAAAACGCACTGACCAGCCTATGCTTCTCTAAATGCTCTCTCTCAACACTTTCTCTCACTCTAAACTGTCTGCACCATGTAAACGGTCCGGAGAGTAACTTAGAGTTTAGAATTATATAAATCTCATGAGAGCTCGCTAATGGGTTTAGAGAAGCTATATTCTGTCACCGTGTAAACACTCCGTTAGAGAGCTCTCATGATTCTTCAGAACTTCGCTCTGAACTGTCGCCGTGCAAACGTAGCATGATTATTACTTTAGACCGTATTTCAAGAGTTATGGGCAAGCTTGTATAATCTCGTACGCAACAGTCGCGAGAGTTAATGAAAAAGTTCAACCTAGCTGACTAATTTAGAGTAGCTATAATGAGAGCTGACAGTATATGCGAGTTCTCTGTTCAGGGTGTTTACACGACGAGAGCAGTTTTCAAGGCCGCTCTATTTAGACTCTCTATTTAGATATTAGAGTCAACGAGATACCTGCTCCCACAACCGTTTACACGGTGATACTCAGCTATAATCTCTAGCTCTCTTCTCTAAACTGTCGCCGTGTAAACGTAGCATTAGTTTGAACTTAGGGTTAAGATACAAATTAGATTTACTTTAAATGTTATTTTAAGTGTTCGTGCTTCATTTAATTTAGGATGCTCCCTGTTATTATTATTATTATTATTATTATTATTATTATTATTATTATTATTATTAATTGTCATTATTGAATGTAGTTAGTTACCACTGCCACCGGGTATACACCCATTTGCAGTGTGAATAAATACAAATAGTACAAATGTTAGAGGTCAAGGAACTCTGTGTGTCTCGGTAGGTGAGCTGCTCTCTGCGTCGACGTTGCCACCAGTTCAAATCGTACATTGGCTTCAAATTAGAGATTTTTAAAATTAAATTTACACGAAAACCGTCCGCGCTATTGAAATACGCCAGATGGATAAATTATTCTTTATTAAATTTCCTATCGATATGGACAAAAATGAAAATCCTACTCGCAATAGTTACGGTATAAAAATTTGGGATAAAACGTTTTTTTTTTCTGAAAAAAAATAACTATGAATTTTCCACCAATATGATATTATAGTTTTTTGTTACATAAAATATGAGCTATTCGCTCTAAAAATCTGCAAGGCTATTTCACTTCCATCCTGTGCCTATAAACAGGGAAAGAAAAGCAAATGCATAGAAAGACACATTGAAAAGAGTGGAGTGCAAAATATATAGATACAAGAGACAGAATGAATGAACTAAAACTTATTATCACTTAAAAGTAGGCTACATTCTGGCACTACAGTTTAAGACGATATGTTAAACGTTAAGGCATTGTTGATCACCAGTGTAGCTCAGGCGATAGCGTCTTAGCCTGCTACTCCGGAGTTGCGCTTTGGCATGGGTTCTATTCCCGCTTGAGCTGATTACGTGGTTGGGTTTTTCCTTAGATTTTCCCTAACTGTAAGGCGAATGTTAGGTAATATATATATCGAATTCTCGGCCTCACCTTCCCAAATACCATCTCACTATCACCAATTCCATCGACGCTAAATAGCTGATAAAGCGTCGTTAAATAACCAACTAAACAATGACAAATTTTTGCGAGAGAGTATCTCATCGACAGTGAAGTTTCTATCACATATTGCATGGAATAACCGTGTTCTTCTTAATAATCATGTCCAGATTGTTTCCGACCAGTGAATTTTCCCGTATGCGTATATTCACTTTGTTTCATTACATCTATATGTGTTTACCAAATGAGCAGTTGACCGGTAGAAAAATAAATAACATGAACTAAAACTGTGTTTTTCCATTCTTAATTTACCATAGAAGCTTTGATGAGCAAGCTTTGATGCGATTAATAATGAGCATAAATCGATCAGAGGATGTAAAATATTAAAATGCTGCTAATTGCACATACGCGTGATTCTGTGCATTGCATTATGAAATAATGACACACAATCGCGTTGGTAGCAAAAATATATTTTTCTTTTTGACTTGGAAATTACTAGCCCTTTTTACAAGGTTTCATGTACTCGTATATATCACATAATATGATTGTGATATAAATCGTCAGGAATACGCAGGATACATCGAAAATCAACAATTGTAATTAATAATAATAATAATAATAATAATAATAATAATAATAATAATAATAATAATAATAATAATAATAATAACGGAATATGCTAAGAATGGAATTGTCTGTTATTCATTTCCCAAAATTTATTGTAAGTATTGTCTCCACCATTGAGAGTAAAGCGGTCCTCATCTGTGCATGGTATTGAAGATAACCACTCCGGTTCAATTTCCATTTGAGCTAATAAAACCGGAATGGTTATCTTCAATACTACAGTGTAATGTATACAGTCACGAAGCTTGAGTTGTGAGGTTGCTAGGAACAATAAACTGTGCCGGTACTATTTCGCATTGTCTGTAATGAGGCGATATTAGCGATCCTAGTGGTTAGCAACTATCTATGGATGCATATTTACTACGTATTGAGCTTCGTGACTTTATAAACTAGACTGTGTCAATACTTTGAACAGATGAGGACCACTTTACTCTCAATGGTAGAGACAATACATACAATAAATTGTGGAATATGAATATCAGAAAATTCCATCATCATCATCATCATCATTATTATTATTATTATTATTATTATTATTATTATTATTATTATCGTCATAAAATAAAATAAATATTGTAACGTACGGTCTTCTATTAGATAGACCTAATGCATTTTTTTTATAAATTAAATAAAAAGGGTTACGTTTTTTTAATTCAATTAATAATAGACTATACTACACCATTATTCTAACCCACTTTCCAGTTTAGTCTGACTTAAATTTATGACGTCTTTATTTGTCTTCACATTAATTGAAAATTAATCAAGAAAGCAAATAAGCCAATTAGAACGCCCTAAATTAGGTCTTTCTTTCTTTTTCTGTTTTAAAACTCCCCTTTTCCTACCTACTTACATTCCAATGTGATGGACCAACACTTCGCTGGCAGACACTGCAGACCTCTCTAGTCATGTTGCCAGCATGGCGCAGGGCCACCGCTGAGACAACACATGGCAAGAGAGAAATACAGCCATGTGGACGGAAGATAAATCTCTTCCATAACCGTACCGGGAATCGAATCACGGACTGCTTCACTGGAAAGCGAAAATGCTATCCACATAGCTAGAACGGCGTACTTTAGATTGGGGAAAAAAATTTGAATATATCTATAAATATGTGTATCCTTTCGACAGGCTGTTAAAACACACGTGCTTGATACCTCTCCGCTATTACGAACTTCTCGTGTGCTAGTCCTGTAATGCAACTACAAACATTTTGTCTTTGAATTCATTTATAGTAGTGCATTGCTATTGGTAGACAGTAGCCTATAACGCACAGTAGATACTCGTCTCTAGTCTACTGTTTTCGCTGTAAGAAAAATCCTAATGTAAACATAAGCACATTGCTGTCATACACGTGATTGGCTCCCAGTCGAAACACTCACATGACGCAGGAAAATATAGTTCGTATTGGGAAACCATAATCTTGTATTATTTGAAAATAAAAAAAATGATTTTTTTTTTTTATTTTTCCCACATAAAAAACCATATTTTACATGAGTATATTAGGGTTAAAGTTTTCTATATACTTGAGATAATATAATATAAATACATTTTTAACATTTTTTTTTTCTGTCGATGTTATGAGTAAGAGAAATGTAAACTTAATTTTACGACAGTTACAACTATCAACACAAACATATGAGAAGTCTACATCAAACATATAGAGAGCGCTTAATTATACGAAATACATAAAAAAAATATGTAATTACAAAACATAATTGAATAGCAATAACATAGAATTTGACATGAAATAATACATATAGCGTCCATAAGTCAACAAATATTATGATACATACTACAGCAATGTGGAATAAACAGACATAATAATACAAACAAATATTTCATACACAAGTAAATTTATAATTTACACACATCCTTTTATTACATAGCATAGATGGACAATTCATATTACTTAAGGTTAAAATTTTCAAATAATACAAGAACAATATTGACACTTACAATTTTTTATTGATGTGGTTAATAAAATTAATGTCACAATTCCAAGTCACACAGAGTTTGTGTGCACTCGATGTGGGTCTCTGGCGCTTCGTCAGCCCACGCGAGTTGTGTGGATATAAAAAGGGAAGGGTTGAGACGGTGTCGGGTGGAGTTCCCGGGTAGCTCAGTTGGCAGAGCGCTGGTACGTTCAACCAGAGGTCCCGGGATCGATACCCGGCCCCGGAACAATTTTTTCCTTGAAATTATTCAAATCTGCTTTACAGGGAGCCTTACCTGAAAGACTAGATTTGTATGATGAAACATATAATTTCACTCATATGTAAAACGCTATGTAAAAGAAAAGCTACATTCATATTTTGTTATGTACCGGTACTATGAACGCGGATAAATACCAACAGTAATACCGAGGTAGTCTCTTCTTGTAACAAGCTGGCGTCACTTGACCTCCTAGTTGTGGTACTGAAGTATGGCTTCTGTATCCTAGGTGCGTGAGGTTATTAATTATAAGGATGGAAACCCTCTCAAAAGCGGAGAAAAATAAATCGTCTTAAATGTATATAATAAGTTAAGTGAGTTGAATCCAACGTTATCTATTCAGAGCAAGTCAATCAGACCGCATGTTCCAGCTGTAAGGGATAATTGACGCTGTTGTGGACCGTCTCGTCATAAATTCTGCCGACGATAGTTCTGACGATTCCGATTTGGAAGGAATAACTCATTTGCCCGGCAGCGATTACAGAATTACAGTAATTATAAAGTAAATGATTCCTAAGCAAACGAATGCATAATACTGTCATTTCAAGTTATCTTGAACTTCCTGAGCGAGGTCAGAGGGGCAGAGGGAAGGAAGCGCGTAACGTGGGTGGAGCCAACTGAGTTGTTTGCGCATGCTCCGCATCATAATCTCTTGTAAAAAAACATAAAACTATTTCCTTCACTGCGTACGAGTAGTGTTAACATGGAGCAGCAACCACATGGTAGTAATTATGGTGAAATCACATCACCGCGGAAAAAGTAACGCTGTTATCCACAGCGGAGAAAGAGAAATTGTCGCAAATATAATATGTGTTGCGAAGAGGAAAAATTAAACAAATGTTTGCTAGAACCTCTTGATAAGGAATATGAGAGAGCGGCTAAATGCTCTGGCAAAAGTATTAGTTCCGTGAAGAGAATTAAGAATAATATTGAATTACAACCGATTGAACCTCACACTACTCCGGGAAAGAATAGGTATGTAATGTTTGAAATTATTGCTATAATAGTTATGTACAATAGTGTGTGTACTGTGAGCGACATAATGAATTACTGTTGTAAGTTATTTTGTTATAGTTCTGCAAAACATACTATTTCATTTCAGAATTAGGACTTGTGTAAAGTTGAAGTGGACGACTTCGACCAACATGTCATTCGGGATACAATCGAAGAATTCTATCTTGTTCAGAAAGTAGTACCTACGTTTAAGAAGATAATTCCGAATGGATGATGCCATTGACGAAATAATAATTAATTTTGGATCAAGCGAAGAAGACGATGACGATAGCAATGATAGGGATATGGATTGTGTATAATTGTAAATTAATGCAAATTCAAATAATAAGCCTGTAAAATACTGTTATAAGAATATGTACATATCAGCCGTAGGTGTAAGTCATGTAGGCCTAGATAATGTATAGAAATAGCTGTAGTAACTCTGCCATTGCCGGTCCCCAGCTAGGATGAGAGAGGAGGAATGTACACACGATTATATTTAAATACTTACTCATTATAGGTTAATTAAAACCTGCTGCGAAGCTATGTTCCTCTCTCAAAACCGGAGTGTCGTGAGATGATGTCTGTATTGAACCAAGTTCTTTTACAGTAGACAGCCGTGAAGTGAAAGAACCAACGTTTTCTGAAAAGAGTCACGTTACCCGAGGGAGGGGCATCCTTGCCGTGTCGTTACGTTGATGAGTACATGCCGTACCGAGCAGTTCGAAAGACAGACTTAGGGGATGTAAGGTTCAAGATAACTTGAAATAACAGTAGTGAGGTTAGGCCTACATGATGAGTAACGGGAAATGTTTAACATGAAACAGAATGTACAACAGTAGGCGGGGACACGTACTGAGAATCTGTGGCGCCAAACAGCGGCCAATGAAGCCTCACTTCAGTCACGTGCTATTGTTTACATTAAGATTTTTCTTACAGCGAAAAGATTATAGTTAAATTTATGTTATTGTTGTCTGCGGGCTTTTCTAAGGTGTATCCATGCACTTAGGATCATATTGACCTATGTATTATGTGCCCTATATGCGATGATTGTTCCATTCCTACAGATGATCTGGGTGGCATAAGTGAATCCGATGCTGACAGGCGAGTCATTTTACCTCAATCCTGACAGAATGAGGTCATATTCTCGAACGAGTACCTTATAATCCTCAGGGTCCAGATCCTCAAACCCTTAAATCGTATATTAGCATTGGAAACCCTTATTACCCCTCAAGACTTCACCTAGCATATTTTAACTATTGCAGATGATAGATGAAAGAGGAAAACGGGAATACCCTGAGAAAATCCCTCTGCAACATCTGCATTGTCCATCACAAATTCCATTACGAGTAGACCGGGGATCGAATCCTATTCGCCTGGCTACCTGAGTCACGAACTCAGCACAAATTATGACCTGTAAGTTATTTCTCTGTCTTAACTGTGGTGTATGAAATGAACCATTTGGTTATTTTCATTAACAAGTAGAAAAGTTAATTAGTTATTAATGGAGGGGAACATTTTTACGCTATATAGCCTATTTGAAGTTACTTATTATATCTTGCAGATTGTTTTGCCAGCTACATTTCATATCATATCGCTAACACTGGTTTATGAATACGAGAAGCGTTAGTTCGCTGATCATCCACCGGAAGCCCGCGCTAAGAATGTCTATGAATACGACCCTAAAGAGTTAGGTACAGCTTACAGCAGTGAAATTTTGGAAATATTCAACATTTTTTTCTCCACTACTATATCTTGTACAATAATGAAAATTGGTATGTGTAAAACACTGTCTTTCTGCTATATGAAAAAAATATTTTTACGTTTTAAAAAATTATTTACATTTTTTTAAATTCAAAATTCATTTCACTGTGCAGTCATGAAGCGTTTCCCACATAACTCAAAAACTATCCAACATTCTATGATGATTTTTTTTTTTTGTATTTATGCATGTCATATCTACAGTATGATGCAAGATCACTCCTCTGCCTTTGATAGATTATCTGATAAAAAAAAATTCATTTTTAAAATGGTCAAATATCATTACTTTCTTCTAACACAAAATAACAAAAATATTATTTATTAAGGAATGTAGTTGAAAGAGCATGATATTGTAAACATGAGTTTCAGCAATAAAATAAAAGAGAAAGAACATGAAAAAGTTAACAAGTTTATGAGTTATGAAGGAAACGCTTCATCACTGCACAGTGAACTGCCACCATTTTGAATTTTGAAAAAATATATATATATATATATATATATATATATATATATATATACAGAACACACCGATCGCTGTTAGAAGCCCGTTGATGTGGTTGATGCCTCAGTTACATGAAGATAAACCAGGGTTTTTATTTCAACAAGATGGGGCTCCACCATCTGGAAGTGCGTGAGTATCTTAATGAGCATCTACCACAACGTTGGTGTGGACGGGCTTCTAACAACGATCGGTGTGTTCCCCGTTGGCCTCCTCGGTCGCCAGATCTGACTCCCTGTGATTTTTTTCTATGGGGGTTTGTCAAAGATCAAGTGTATGTACCTCGTTTGCCAGTTAATCTTGAAGAACTTAACCGGATCCGTGCTGCAGTGGCTAGAGTTGATCGTGATATGCTCCAGCGGGTGTGGCAGGAGTTAGACTACCTAGTGGATGTTTGTCGCGTGACGCGAGGAGGTCACATCGAGCACTTGTAGCAGTTGATGGACCAAAAACTTGATGAGTTTCTCTTTTTATTGGTATAACTTTCAATAATGTATGTCTCATACTTTTCATAATACAAGGCTATGGAATCGGGTAAAGCCTTTGCAGTAGCCCTATATATATGTACAATTTTTTTAATCGCAGAAATATGTTTTTCATATACCAGAAGGACAGTGTTTTACTCATACCAATTTCCATTATTGTACAAGATACAGTAATGGAGGAAAAAGAATGTTGAATATTTCCAAAAATTTTACTGCTGTAAGCTGTACCCTAACCCTTTTAAGAACTCAAGACAAAGTAAAAAAAAAAAAAGACAAGATTAAATAATATATCACATTGGATTATCATGTAAGATTCGTACAGTAAATAAGATAGGCCTAGAAAAATTTTCGGTTGGAAAAAGAAACATATATAGATCTGCAAAAAAAGTGGAAAGATTATATAAAGACGGAGTTTCTGAAGAGGAACAGACAAAATGCTTACATTGAAAGAAAAAGAAAAATATAGGTATGAAAACGAATCATCCATGAGAATAAATTCTCCAAATTCCAATTAATATCTTCTGCCATGTTAGAATATATTTTCTCTCAGCCACCGTTGTGGCTTACTCGGTTAAGGCGCTTGCCTGCCGGTCTGAAGTTGCGTTCGGGCGTGGGTTCGGTCCCCGCTTGGGCTGATTATCTGGTTGGGTTTTTTCCGAGATTTTCCCCAATCGTAAGGTGAATGCCAGGTAATCTATGGCGAATCCTCGGCCTCATCTCGCCAAATACCATCTCGCTATCACTAATCTAATCGACGCTAAATAATCTAGTAGTTGATACAGCGTCGTTAAATAACCAACTAAAGAAACTATTTTCTCTCTGTGTCATTCACTCATGAATATAAAATGTAATATGTAACAGAAGAATCTCCCATAATTTAATTTTTTTTTTCAGCGATAGCTTTTGTAGCCAGAAATTTCAAGTAGACCCAGCAATGTAGATTTCCCTGTAGAAAGTCAAAAGTGGAATATCGAAATACTAACGGTTCCCTTATTTCAGAAGGCAAGATATAATATTAAAACTGCATACGTGTGCTCAGAAGGTCACGGTCACCAGGTTAAGAGAAGCCCCCTAAAAGTTAGGACAATCTCGTTATGTTACTAGCACCATATGCAAATGGGATCACTCTGCACTTGCTGGCCTATATTCTGTCCAACTGGGAATTGCGTAATGGAAACCTTCCGTGAAGTAATCCATAGCACATTCGGCGGTCCGGTGTACGTATCTTATGAGAGGCCTATGCCTAGCTGAGTCAGCTGAAGACTTCTTACAAAAGGGGACATGGGTTCTAGACAGATACATCCTATGAGGCTTGTAATAGACAAAAAGTGCTGTTGGACAAGTTTAGTAAGAACAGGTATATTTTTGAAATCTACGAATTTCTCAATTATCGCCATATAGCCATTCCGGGCAAACTGGAAAGTCCAATGAAAACTTCCTTTTCAGAAATATTTATTTATTATTAGCAGGCAGCGCATATGTGTTCCGAAACGTACAGCGGATAGAGTAGTTTTTTTTGATACGTCTATTACGTCACGTGGATGCATAAGCAGGGTCGAATTGTAAGCTGGTACGAATAGACTGTCCACACCTGTGGAGAAACGGTTAGCATGTCTGGCCGCGAAACCAGGTGGCCCGGGATCGATTCCCGGTTGGGGCAAGTTACTGGTTGAGGTTTTTCCGAGGTTTTCCCTCAACCCAATATGAATAAATGCTGGGTAACTTTCGGTGCTGGACCCCGGACTCATTTCACCAGCATTATCACCTTCATTTCATTCAGACGCTAAATTATCTCAGATGTTGATAAAGCGTCGTAAAATAACCTACTAAAAAAACGAATAGACTATGAATCATAGTACAATACAGATGCTCCATCGTCAAAGTTACGACTATATTGTGATCTGATTCTAATAATGAGTATCTTGCATTTTCATTCAGACTTTTATGTTAATATTATTTTAATTTATCAATGTATTGTATTTCATTTTTTGATCTGTATTTTGTATATTATACAAAATACAAATCAAAATGAAATACATATATTATATTGTGTAAAATGTAAATATTGTGAATTTGTATATTGATTTTTATTATAATTGTGTCCCTGTAATGTCTTGTGACGTAGGAAGAATATTTTCTTTTCTTAAACATATTTTTATTGACAATTATGGTAAAAGACATGAATTTCAAAATCTCAGAATATATTTTTGTTTACCGTAACGGAGCTGATTTTGTTAAATGAATTAATTGTATATATTGTATTTATAGAGTATATTCAGTTAATGTGTATAATGGTTACTATTATGTTCTATAATATATATTGTATATACTGCTCCAGTATTATCATCGATCTAATTATATTTTCTGTCATATGTAGCACTAATATTTTGTAGAGCGCTAGTTTCGCAGTATTAGTGCGTTTATGTGGTTAAAAAGTAGCTGGACAGACCATTTCAACTTAGTAGGAATCCCACTTACAGTTGTCATGCTCCATTATTATTATTATTATTATTATTATTATTATTATTATTATTATTATTATTATTATTATTATTATTATTTACCGAACTAGATTTTACTTTTCGTCGCGTCCTGACGTAAGCATTTAAGGTTAGAGTTTGAACCCTGAAACTCCAGGAGATACTAACCGATAATTTTCCTAGCTTGTATGGGAACGAAAATGCCCTGCCTGATTATTAGTATAAGAAATAGATAACGCTCTAAAATTAAATATTCTAATGTTTCATTTTCAAAAGGAAAATATTTTTACAAGTTTATGGTCATTAAATCTAAGTGGTCTTGGTTGGGTAATAGGTACTGTTTTGTTTCCCTAAAGTTTGCAGCACTTAGGCCTACTCAAAGAGAGATTAGCTGTTCATGTACGTTTTTCAAGGAGCTATTGTTGAAGACATATTTTGGGACTTTGCAGTGTTAATTCCAGAGCTTCAAGATCAAGGAACTTCTTACTCTATACTATATTATTTCTGTCATTTATTTTCAGTACTTTGGGTTAATAACAATAATAATAAATTAATCTTACAGTTCAAGTGAATATTTTTACTTAGAAATGTCACAGTTGTTTTGAAACGGGAAAAATGGACATTAATTCATCTTTAACATCCGTTTATAAATTTATTTTAAAGTTTTCAATCATATCATTTATCATTTTTTGCAAATTATTATTTGCTAATACATCTTACAGAAGGAAATTTATGAACGTTTTCGCCTATACGCATCGTCAGATATTCAAAATGTTACAACGAAATCTAAACGTAAGTCCAATAAGGTGTTCACAGTAATAAGCATAACAATGATTTAAATAATTGATCATGAGTTATATGTAATAAAATTTGATATTGATGTGAGAAATGCTCAATTTGACTGATTTGTATAGTTTCGCCGACTTGCCGAAAAGTAAAAATATAAATATAAAATATGAATGTAAATTACATAGAACTAATGTTACATATATATATATATATATAAATATGGTTAAAATTGATAAAATGTGATATGTTTTAAATATTTGTACTTAATGTCTATGTGAGACAGATTCTACGTGATATTATGCAAATATTACTGATGTTACGGCATCACATCCGTGACAAGATGTGTGCAACATCCGTGACGTGAAAGAAACAGCTATAAAAATTTCCGATTATGATTTTGTGAACTAATTGGGTGCCATGAGATTTGCATAGCTTTCACACGGACACTTTGAAATTGACCTCTTTTTGCTTGAGGCAGAGACCTGAGTATTACACTTTTTGTTATTAAAGTGTGAAGTGAGTTCACAAATCTTGTAACATCCATGGTGGAACATTTTCTTTATTTTCTGGAATAATAATAAACTTTATTCAATAACTTTTTTTCTTTAAAATGATACTGATCTTCTAAATTGATTGTGATAGTACAAGTTAACAAAATCCACTTCATTTTCTATATATAGAGTTTGAAAATAGTAGAAATGTAACATCTGTAACAACTGGAATGGCTGCATTTCACTTTGTCGCCTCTCCTTCAGCTACCGTCCGGTAGTTCTATTCTCATCACTACAATTTCTACTAATGTGTAGAAACAGTTGATCGCTTTGTTGTCTAGACTTGGAAGGTTACAGCATGATGATTAACGGAGAAATGTTGGAATGCTGGCTGGAAATGAGTGCATCACGCGGACACGTCTTTGTCCACCACAAATCCCACATGGACTCACTGGAATTTGAACCCAAGTATCGGTATGGAAAGCTGACGTTCTAACCGTTGCGTTGGGCTAACGGTGTGTCACTTCTGAATGTTCTGTGTACATATTATAGATGTAGATTAAAGTAGTGCTAATGAATTGTTATTGTAGGCCTGTGAGTCTAATTGAAATTTATGTTTGGAAAGCAAGATTTGCAAGTTTCAAGCACAGATACATTTTTTTATATACTCTTGGTATCCTAGTCAAAATTAGTTTTGATCACAACTGGTCAAAATTACTTAACTTAATTTTAACAAACTTAAATTGATAGTTATTATAAAACCAGCATAAATTATTAAAAAATTAAAATTAACTTATTTTCAGTATTTGATCCATCAATAATATAGTAAATGTACTATTAATTTGAATAAGTACTAGGCCGATATTGTGATTATTAAGGCTGGTTCACAGTAAACCTTAAACGAGAACCAGAACGAGAACGGAAAAATTGTTAAAATGTATATATTTAAATGTGAGCATTCACAGATAACGACAAGGTTGCCGTAGCCCGGAAACGGTAACGTGACGTTGCCCAAGTTTCAACTTTGGCATTCTTGTTTCCGATCACAGCCTACTAGATTCATTCTGTTGCCATCATAAAGCTATTTTATCGTCGTATATTTTATAGCAAGGAGGCCATGACAATTTCTTCTTCATGCATGGTTTCTAACTAACTCGAAAATTCAGTAGAATCACTTTCAATATATGCTACTTGTATATGTGACCAGATTACCACGTGAATTGAATTCTTAAATATTCTGTGTAATAAATTCTGAAGTTCGTTAACCTGTGTTTATGTTTGGCTGGTTTGTTCTCATGAGAGAACGTCATTGGCCAATTATACACATATAACATCAGATTTCGTAATATCGACTTTACGTATCGTTATTGTAATAAATATCGATATGCATAGCCGTTTCCGTTTTTGGTTTATTGTGAATCAAAAATCTTCACTTTCACGTCCTACATTTCCAATTCTCGTTCTAGTTCTCATTCCCGGTTTATTGTGAACTAGCCTTTCTTCGTAATAAAATTATCTTGAAAATAGTACTGAAACGCCTATGAATTTAGAAATTGTGACACAGCATTCTGAAAGTTTTTTTTGTCAAAGTTTTTAAAATATATTTTTTAAAATATATTTAAAATATATATATATATATATATATATATATTATGGGGTGCCATCCTGGAGTTGATATTACGAAATTAGCAGTAATTTATAACAGCTATAACTCAGCAATTAATTAGCAGATAGTAACAAGTTATATCACGTTTGGAAGTCAAAGATCCAAAGTTATAAACATGATACGCGAAGTACGGAGGGGTTATAAAATAAGCCCCAATTGCGTCAGTGTGTATACTTCAGGCGCCCGTAATGCACGAACTGCGTATCGCGGCTACACAAATACGGTGTTTGCGGCTGGGCAGCAGTTACAAACATTGCTTGGTAACCATAGTTTGATTATCCATACTATTAACATGTCAAAACTTTGTAACTTTGGAAACCTAGATGCAGTCACTGAATTTAACCGTTGCAACGCGTCTCATTTATCAACGCCTAACCCCAAGACTTAGTCTACGTTTAAACATTCGCCTGCCTACCTCTGCGACGCAGGCAACCGCAGATTTTTATTGACAAGATTACAATCGCGCCATGAAATTGAGCTGTGTATTAGTATTAGTATTTATTTATTTAACCTGGTAGAGATAAGGCCATCAGGCCTTCTCTGCCCTTCTACCAGGGGATTAATGATATAATTTCATAATTTGCAGATTACAAGTATTATAAAAAAATGATTACTAAAACAGCTAATTTTCTATCTTATTAGAAGAAGTAAAACAAAAAAATCCATTAAAACGCATGAAAATATTAAAAATTATGTTTGATTGTGAAACTCTTAAATTTTCTCATCGTATGAAGTTTCAGAATGATATGATTACAATTAATGAAGTGAATGAGAGATACAAATTGTAACCGTTTGATATGAAAGGCTTAAGGCCCATTCACAATGAAAATTAAACATAACCGTAACATAAACACAGAAGTTTGCGCCCATTCACAATGATTCACATAAACACTGGCATTAATATTGCCGTTAGACGTTAACATGAAAGTTTCCAAACGCCAAACTTTCATGCCTATGTTTACACGATTTGCAAACAGTACACAATCGTGGAGCGCTGAATTATATGACAGAATATGAGGAAATGACGTCGTTGTTATGTTTCCATAGTTACCGAGTATCTTTGCGGTTACGTTTATGTTCCCATCGTGAATGTTCTTGATTTTACCGTAACGTTTACATTTTTAAGTTAACGCTTACATTATGTTTAATTTTCATTGTGAATGAGCCTTTACTCTGACGTTACTTGTACCATGGAAACCGAAGTGTAAGATGAACTTCATGTGTCTCATGGTTTTCCACGCGCTTTGTCTCGCTCCATTCTCTATTTAATGTCCCTTTTGTCTCTCTGTACTAAACCGTAAATTTAAACGAGGATAAATAAATAACTAGTTCACATGGGTAATGGCTGAGTAGGCCTATCTGGTTCTAATGTGTGTATTGATTCTATAATAAACATGGAACCATAAGATAAATATTTCATCTGCCATTATAATTCACTCTGCTCCACCTCTATCTGATTGATTAATTGATTCATTCATTCATTGAGAGTTTCCACATAGTAAAATTCTCTAAATTTTTTATGGAACGGTAAAAACGGAGTGAGGAAATGGCCAACAGGGTTGGAGCTCGCATAGGCTTTTCCTCACAACCCTAAATACCCATAAAAGAATGCGCGATCGCGTACATTCAATTGTTTCTCCTCCTATTTCCCCCTTTATTCCCTCTTTAATTCACTCACTCACTCACTCACTCACTCACTCACTCACTCACTCACTCACTCGTTCATTCTGCACAATAGTCATGGAAATATTGGGTATATGTTTTATGTATATACATGAGTGTCAAATAAAATACACTACAATGCAATGTTAAAGGGTACATATTTTATTTTATTGCTTTAATTCAAGTACAAGTATAGACGTTCAATGCAGTTATTGGGATTTCCTTAAATCGCATGTCAGTTTTTCTTCTGGATGTCAGGATTAGTCTGTTACGATAGGCAGCGAAATCCTGTTACAGAAATCAGCTATACCGACTGAAACATCCTGTAGTCTACTGTAGAGCTTCTTCAGTGAAGCAGCGTAACCCGGAGTGAGACAAGTGGCAAACAGGCTTGGAGGTCACATACTCAGTTTCTTCCAGTCCCGAATCCTTTGCGAGGAGGTGTTTTCGCGTACTTTTTAAATTTCTCCTTCCAGTTCTCCTCTTTCAATTCAATTCAATTCAATACTGACTACACATTACCCCGTACTGGTTGGATAACTGTTCACCTCTGCTGAGTAATGTGGAGATGAGGCCAGCAGTCGGCTGATCAGCTTTGGCCCTTCATGGGCTGTCGCGCCATAGATGTTTTTATTCATTGAATCATTCACACACTCACACTATCTAAAAATCTTTCACAAAATTTTCGATGTCCGTCTGAATGTGACTGACGTTAATTCGATCATTTCCCTGCAAGACCGCTGCACTAAATAGATACATGGCAAAATTCTTATGGCTTAAAGCTAACACGACATCGGGCCTTTACTTAAAAGGACATACTGACAACGGACCAGTATCCATAACCCGATCGGTATTCAAACTCACGACAGTAGTTTCCACGCATTGCGATATTAACAGTTGTAGGGCTTACAAATAATTATAATAATAAAACAATAATAATTATTTTCATTACAATTATAATTAGTAGTAGTAGTTTTTTTACTGTGTTATTTTACGACGCTGTATCAACATCTAGGCTATTTAGCGTCTGAATGAAATGAAGGTGATAATGCTGGTGAAATGAGTCCGGGGTCCAGCATCGAAAGTTACCCAGCATTTGCTCGTATTGGGTTGAGGGAAAACCCCGGAAAAAACCTCAACCAGGTAACTTGCCCCGACCGGGATTCGAACCTGGGCCACCTGGTTTCGCGCCCAGACGTGCTGACCGTTACTGACCATGTGGACAGTAGTAGTAGTAGTAGTAGTAGTAGTAGTAGTAGTAGTAGTAGTCGTGAAAATAATAATAATAATAATAATAATAATAATAATAATAATAATAATAATAATAATAATAATAACAAATTTACTAGATATGTACTTAAACTAACAAACATATTCAGGAAAAAATAGAAAACATATTTATTTAACTGCGTAGTGGATTGTTACGTAATATGCGTCTTTCTCTTGACGCGTTCCCACATGGTCGATGATTTTCGAATGCCCGGGGCGAGAGTGTTGCATTTATCGATTTCACACCTCTGGCAGTCAATGAACTCCAGTGGGATCAATCGCGGCACACACACCCTCCCGCCCCTAACCCAGGGTCGTCAACCCGGAGAGCGTGAAGGAGGCTGGGAGATGCGTTGAGGCTGGTCGGGACACCAGGTCACTCACCTCGCGCCCCGACCTTGGAGGTCACGGAGTGGCAACTCCCACCTCTCGAGTGAAGACGGAAATAAAACGTGATGGGTCGTTCACCTAGCTCACAGGCGACCTTGCCAGTCATGTTTGGCGTAAGGCCGTTCACCTCACTCGACGGAGGATAATTAATACATTCTTAGTCCTTAGACGATTTCTTATCCTAGCAACCGTGTGCAGTTAGTTAACATGGGGCTATGCTACGCAACGAATAAAACGTATTTGGCGTTCGAGTTGTAAATTAATAATCCACAAAAAATTAATGTCAATGGTTGTGGTATGTTAGTGCAGTAATAACACATTCATATCGTAGTAACCACATAGATTGTGAAAGCGAAAGTTCTGTGAGTAAATAATGCACAGAAAATGATCTGACCAGTGACTTCTTAACGTATGAGTAGTGACTATTTATATCAGTAACCACTTACATACATTATACAGGGACATCATTTTATTTTTACTTCGATTTTTAATGTACCTCAGTTTTTTAATGTACTTCACTCTCACCCCTTCTACTAATGAAGTTCAACCGTCCTCCACACAGATCCAAGACCGCATATACAGTCATAGTAGCCTTACGATAATAGTAAACAGTACGTTCCAAAAATATGTTCGCGTTTTCCAGTGACGAAAGAGCTTTCAATATTGAATCATTTTCGCACAGGTACTGTCGTCCATTTGCCTACGTCGTATCCCGGTTTCCCCCACCAGCTTTTACTCGCCAGCTAGTGGCTGGGCTGTCTTAGCTCTTTTCTGAGAACATTAATTTCTGTTAGGAATTGGACGTTCACGTAATATTATACAACTGTTTAAAATAACTTAAATAAAAGGGCCTCGTTAAGTAATTAACTGTCACGTGATTTCCTCCCTTTCTACGACCCTACGACATAACCACTTGGACGGACAGTAGATAGTATGTCTGAGTAATTTTATCTTTTCGGATCGGGCAGAAATGAAGATTGAATTTACAGTACGTAAGGTATTCTTTTATAGAGTAGGTACAGAATTACAATACTATGAGTTACTAGTACAAAGGACGAAACTGGTAATTGGGATTAGGTACAATAGTCTATAGTGCGATAATATGCATATTAGAACTGAAGCCTGTATCGAAAGGAACGGCCACCATTTTAAAAAATGTGTTTAAATATCCATATTATGATTATTTTTCAATTTAACTTCATTCTCTATATTGTACGCTAATGTGCTGTAGACAGTATGATATACACTGCATAATGAATACGTTCGCATGGATAACTCACTTTGTGAGTAAAAACACTTATTCTTAATACAGTACTGTACTTTGATTAAAGAAAATCTTAATGAAAATTATCAAACTCAAAATCGCGATATTTCCTAGTTTACGTAAATGGATGAACTACTTCTCTTCCCTCCTATACCTAGTAAAGTGATTTGTTTGTACAGGGACATCATTTTATATTTACTAACATTTTTAATATTAACCTGTCTATACCTTTAGAGAACCGGAAACACCGCTTGCTCCCCCCTCCAAGACTGGAGTTCGATGATACTGGCGTAAAACACAAATCACTCCAATTCCTAAGAAAAATTAATGTTTTCAGAAAAGAGCTAAGACAGCCCAGCTATTACAGAGGGGCGAGCAGAAGCAGGTGGGGAAAATCGGGATGCGACGTAGGCAAACGGACAGTACCTGTGCGAAAATATGATTCAATATTGAAAGCTCTTTCGTCACTGGAAAACGCGAACATATTTCTGGAACGTACTATACTCAGTAACTCAGTACTGCTTACTATCTGCGGTCTTGGTTCTGTGTGGAGTTGGAACTTCATTAGTAGAAGGGGTGGGAGTGAAGTACATTAAAAAAACTCAGGTACAATAAAAATTGAAGTAAAAATAAAATTATGTCCCTGTATATTACGCCAGTATCATCGAACTCCAGTCGTGGAAGGGAGTATCAAACGGCATTGATCCAGAAGTATAGCCAAGTTAATATTAAAAATGTTACTATATAACCAAATGTGTAGGTCTACTATGTGAGTTAACGTAATATGAAGAAAAATTAGCTACATAAACCGAATTAGAATGAAAATTGAAAAATATGCTTTTTGTCTTATCACTCGTCCCTTGGACTACTTTCTCGATCTATTCACAAAATCATGACTGCTCCCAAAGACGCTACAGTTCATATCTTGCAGGAAAGCAGACCTTTAAAGATACCTAAAACAATAATATTGCGTAGGATAGTTACCGGATCGGGCTGTTAGTGGTAACCAGGATGTGGATGCTGGTAGTAATGACATCTGAATGGCGGAGATGAAACAGAAAGCCCTCGCGCATTCTGTGTAATTTTCTTTTAATTAAAGCCTGCCTGTGAGTGAATGTAATTATTCCCCTAGTTTCCACTTCCTATCTTCGTGATTTCCCTTCCTCCTCCTCCCTTCACTTTCTCCCGTGGTGTTGCCTTGACGATCTGGATCTGGCATTTCCACTTGTTTACATTGCGAGAGGCCGCGTATTCGAACCTTCCTGCGCCTCAATCTCTGTGATTATAGGTTTGTGTGAAACTGGCGAGTGGAGAAAGTTACGTAAGGAGTTCGTTCTCTGCCAGTCACTTATTTATCTAATGACGCTATATCAAGTGCGTTTATTAATAATACAGGACGATCCTCTAACTGATTAACGCTTAACATTGTTCATCAAATTTGTGGTTCAGTGCAAAAACCCTATAACATAGCTTGTTCTGAGAAAATCTGAGTTGAAGAGAATTGAAAACATTGTACATAATGGTAATGCAGTACAGTATCGCCTATATTCTATCTCTGATGTGGATACTTAGGCCTACACAAGTCACAGTAAGAGGTATTATACAGAGTGATTCACGAAGATTTACCGCCACTTACGGACCATATTTCCGAAGACATTCTGAGCAAAGTCATATAAACATGTGTCCTAATCTCAATATTTTCAGAGTTACACTAACTTGAAGTTGTTTCTAAAATACCATTAGGCCTATTCTTTAGTTTTAAGGGTAAAAGAATATTACAGATGAAGAATGAACTATTCTCGAGAATATTTCTTTTAATTAGCTGGTATTCTGAAGCTAAAAATGTATTGTGATTTCCATAGTTGCTTTGTACAGAATTCTTTTCGATTTTTAACTACAAAATTAAATTTTTCTTACGCATTTATCACAACAATTGTTACAAATCACGCCACTCTTGTAAATTCTTTAAGACTGCATTGTAATGCATAATTAAACTGTAAAGAATCAAGTTCCTAAAGTCGTATGATTTGTAACAATTTTTGTGATAACTGCGTAAAAATAATGTAAAAATTTAAACATAAAATCTGTACAAAGCAATTAACAACACATTTTTGGCTTTAGAACACTAGCCAATTAAATAAATGATACTTCTGAATAGTTAATTCTCTGTTTTTAATATTTTTTACCCTTAAAACTAAATAAAAAAGGTATTATACTAACAACTTCAAATTAGTGTAACTCTGAAAATATTAAGATTAGGACACATGTTTATATGACATTTTTTGCCCAGAATGTTTTCGGAAATAAGCTCCGTAAGTGGCGGTAAATCCTCGTGAATCACACTATTTTGAATAGAAGGTTTACAGCCGTATTAATAACATTGTCTAACTTCTTGAGGATTACAGGTTTCTTGATTGGACTACAGAAATGTATTTAAATTTTGAGAAGTTTTCTATGAATATTTATTATTCTTCTGAAATTAATTGTTTTACTATTTATCCACTATAGCCATATTATCACCTGATCATCTCCAAAAGGTTATCAGTATAGCTAGGAAGTTGGTATCAAAATTGTTAAGTTGTGTGAGCTTGGACTATATCTCTACCGAGTGAAAAGTAATAGAGCGTCTCTCGGTGTCAGTGAAGCAGAACGACTAACATGTACATCCGGATGGTAACCAAACATGTGCTGCTATCGTCCACAAGAAAATAATGTAAAAAAACAATAATTTGTAATTGTAAACTTCGTAACTCCGAATCTAAATTAATTTACCCATACATATAAAAATAACATACAAAGTATACAATTATGATTCTAGTTCATTTTAACAAATAACAATGAATATTTTCATTTTATCAAAAGAAATATTCCTTTCAGATTCAGAAAAAAAAAACAATATTTATACTCTGAAAATATTCGTTCTACGTCACAAGACGTTACTGAAGCAAATTTGAAATATGATGCAGTATTTATTATTATCATCAGGTGAACAACTACTTTGTGAATCTAATAGTGTATCTCATATGTGGGATATAATATTAAACCCATAATTGTTTTCGAGAAAATTTTTCATTTCTATTGTAATGGCAGCTAGGAAGTTCGTATCGTAATTCCGATGTTGAACTTGGACTGTAACGCAACTGAATGCATAGCAGCACGAGACGTCAACATTTAACGAAGAATAATCGAAAAAATAAATAAATAAATAAACGCTTTACACACTCCTGTTTGCATAATTATTTCATAACATATGAGTTTACATTTTTTGGAAACATGCATTATATTTACATTACGTAAACAATACAATAATAACAGAATAGCTCACTTTGTTCAGAACCTAAAATATTAATATAATAATTAATATTAACATATTCTTCAAACTATTCACGACTCTACACAGATCCACAGAATGCCAATAATCGTTGTTTGTGAATATACTGCGTATCGTCTGCAGCGAGCGGCATCAGGGCGAGGCGTGGGTGATATTTTTATTCCTCGCTCTACTCAACTGAAAGCTACTGCTTTGGTACGAACTTCCTATAGCTCTGGTTACCAGGATTGTACAGTGAGTGAACAATTTCCTTTATTATATTTTATTTGGTTCTGTCAGGGATTAGCCTCGGCGCAGTTCTTGGATATTTGATCTTGATAGGTTTCTATTGGGTATCTCGCGGGACTCATATAGCATGGTGTTAGTACTAAGCCGTGCCAAAGCAACATATAGGCTACGTATTCATTTCATAGGCATCTATTTCGAGATTCTTATGCAAATGCCTTTTTTTGCAGACAAGTAAAATTCAAGAATTTTACATTTACCTTTTTTTTCTCCTTTTGCGAAGAAGGGATCAGAAGGCTTACACCATAGTCTGAGGTTTATTGTGCTTACCACTGCTGTTCTGGGAATTATATTTATCTCCGAAAGGTCGCGCTCTTGTACGAATACAGCATGAATTTAACCCTTGTTATGATAGTGGTGATAATGAGATGTGAAGAAATGATCCGAGTTCCAAAGCCGGAAGTTACTCAGCAATTTTGCTTCAATTGGTTGAGGGAAATCCCGGAAAGAAAAAAATTCAACCAGGTAACATGTCGCAATCAGGATTTGAACTTGGGCCCGCTCGTTTGACTGCCAGACATGCTAACTCCACAGCGGTGAACTCTATATTAACTTAAAAAATTACTATATAGTTTCATATTATACAAATACATAAAAGATATCTGTTAACACGTTAGTTCGTTCAATTAAATGCAATGTTTTGTTGTTTAAGAATTCTGATGCTCATAACATTCAGCATATTCACCATAACATAGGCTATATGTAAAATTATCATAATATAAAAAACCGCGAGTCATTTTAATGACGATCGAATTTATCTAGAGAAGTTGAAAATTACTACAGTAGTTGTAGATATTTGTTTGTTCTATTTCACGATAAAACGAACTACTAGAACTAATAAAACTCATAACATAAGACATTCCAGATACTTACAATAAAACAATGAATCTTAACCTCACAACATAGGTGACTGCAGCTGTGATTGTATGGATGTCAACATATTTGTTAAATAGAAATTGAAAGTGGGGCCGAAGATTGCAGTAAATAGTGCAATATTACAATTTCTACCACTTCGGTGTCTGAGACTTACCCTGTCGAATTAATCTATTTCCTCGTTTGTTGCTTGGCCAAATCTTTCAGGCGCCATATTTGAATCTAAACTCTTGTTTTCTCTGCATACATATTTGTTATACTTAATTGATATGAGATAATGCAATTTGATCCACAATTGAGAGGTTGAGATCAAAAATGGTACTTGTCATCAATTTTGGGATATCCGAGTTAAGAGTGCTCCCATATTATATGAGCGACCCTTCATCGTTTAATGTAAAATTGGAAGTTGCCACTTGCGTGAAACATTGTGAAATTCTAGCGTAAAGTTGAAAAACGGGACTTCTCAAGTGACTAGTCCCCATCTTCTGGCGAAGTTTTTCATGCACTTCGAGATACAGTGTTAATCAAAATGACCTAGCATTTCAAGATTCTGGAAGTGATTGTGAGACAGTCAAGGCGATAGTGTTTTACTGAGGTGTCAACTTGTTTATAAATATAATTTTGTGATTTATTGTTTATATAACAATAGTCATATAATACCAAAAAAAAAAAAATATTACCGTATTTAATTTATTTACTATTTTTTTTATGGAATCCTGTTCCTTTAGATCAAAAAGGGGACATGCCAACAGTTTTCAAAATTCTTTTCTATATGTTACATTTTCTATAAAAAAATAACTCCTTGTGCGACAAGTAGATCTGGTCAAGTGCAAAGTAACAATACCAAAAGCAAGGGGTTAAAGCAAGTACAGTGCAGTCTGTAAAGTTTTTTGTGTTTTTCCCAAAATTACCTCTACATGACTATTCCCGTTTTTGATCTCAGTGCCTGAATTATCGATGTAGAGAATCATGACGTCATGATTCGTTGGTATCTAATATGTTGTTGCATATTCTTGGTCTAAGTTATATCAAATCTGTACTTCAGAGGTAACGTGTGATAAGTCCAAATTGCCAATTTTGAGATTATAGCACTACTGAATTTCTTAGTGAGAGATATATCTGAAGGTATACTCTGTTAAGCCTTCGGTGTAATGATCTCGAGTTTAATGCATTTTTCAAAAGAACATGATCGTTAGAGACTGTACTTTGTCTCAGGAGGCTACAAGATTAAGTATTACTGGAGTTTTTAAGTGAACGATGTGCTTGCGTCTAGGGAGCGAAGTACTTGACTGGCGGCTCACGCTACTCTTGTTTCATCAAGTGGGGAGAACAATACATCACACTAAAATTTACAATTTAAATTATTTAAACTATGTACATTAAAATACGCTATTGTTACTATTTACACTATAATAAAGAATGTAGGCGTAGGTTGATCAAACATTATTTACACTATTAAACTTATGCACAATGTTGTGTATTGTGATGCAAGGTATTTTAATTCATAGTACTATAGCCTACTTATTCTGTAAATTGTTTAAAACAATGTAAATAATGTTTTAATTATGTAAGTCTTCAGTTTTTTGAGAGTGTAATAGTGAAAATAGCTTATTTTAGTGTGCATTGTGTAAAGGGCTGTCAGATTTTGATTACTTTCAAAAGGCGATTGTCAGAAAGACTGCTTTTCGTATCTAGAATATGATCCTTCTTCAAATATTATTTTTGTAGAATTTTTATTTGTATTATATCAATTTTACTTCATTATATTAATCATTCCTTCGATCCAAATTATCTTATTTAACACTAAATTGTATTTACTTGTTTAACTCTTTAGAATTACATGTAACTAAACACATCTACATTTTCTCATTATTATTATTATTATTATTATTATTATTATATTCTTTTTGTTATTATTTTGACGTGTATTTGTATATTTATTTAGTACAAAAGAAGGCCTTATGGCCTTAACTCTGCCAGTACAAATAAAAATAAATCCAAAAATAAATGAACAAATAGTTTAAATTGTAGGAAAAGTCATTGTAGTATCAATATTTATCACTAAAATGCATTTTCAATAGTCTTCGAGGTCTAGTCTTGAATCATTAATGAAACGTCAACTGCAGAACATACCCTAATATAGTACCTGTCCCACGCGCTAAGATGACGTCACGCCAATATATTTTATGAACAACTAACCTTATCTCTGTACGCCCTGGGACAGAATGCGGTCCCTAATGATCATATATAGGGGTGTTGTACGGTAAATCCCGCATAACTTTGTTTACTTCTATACTGTGGTTTCACTATACCAAATATAAAATAAATAGGTTTGTAACTTTATCGTCTATGAAGGAAAAAACACTAGGCATTTAAATTTGGTTTTTGCCTGTATGAAGTTGAACTTCATAAATTAACGTGGTTGCTAGGCTACGACGAGAAAACGACAATAGAAAAATACTTCCGGCGGTGAATTTTATATGATTACTAATTACAAAAATTGAACCGAACTGATGTTTGCATTATATCTGCAACAGGACACAGAGTCACAGCAGGGATATAAAAAAAGAACTGGAATCAGTTATGAAAACAATATATATAACGGAAATGTGAGTTTATACAATTTTAATATAATTTCTGCTCATGATTAAAGAATTTGTTCATAAGTTTAGCGTTTCTAGTAAAATCGAAATGTATGAATTACGCGTTGGTGCTATGATACGTTATCGATATTTAAAATAAACAGGAGGAAATCGCATCCGGGGTAAATGTTATATGGGTATCAATTACTAAATTGATCAGAAGTTATGTAATATGTATATCGAAATCGTCATTAAAACAGCACACGCAATTACAACGTGGATGTGTACAAATAAATGTATGATGGAAAAATATGATATTGTGTATTTAATCACAAATCTACGCGACAATGATGCAATAACAAATATACCAACTACATTTGTGCGCGTGTTCTGTTTGTGCAGTCATGATGTGACGTGACGCAACATGGCGAACGAGTGGTCGAAGTGTCTGGAATAGCTTTTGTTGTCCTGCAGAAGAGAATATAAGAAAAACATGAGTATTACTCGACCAAGGCCAGTGGAATCCTGCAGCCCGTAGCGGCACTTGTACTTCTCCTGCGTTCGTATAGCGTCATCGCGATAGTTCACATTACGCCCGCTTCTCCACTCGCATCGATCGAGTTATACTTGAGTTAATTATAAAACAATACAAGATCTCTGAACTTTCCTTGGAATAAAATTGTCGATTAGAAAATAATCACTCTGTGGATGTTATATATGCGTGCAATGTAAATGCCTATATGATCAATAACGTTAAAATCTCTACAGAGAGTGATGTGATATCTAATAGTAGTAGCCTATTCTATTTCGAATTTAAAACATATGTTTTTTTAAGTTTTATCTCATCTTATCCTCACTTCAGTGAGAGATACAAAATGCATGGAAAGTGAAAGGACTTCCTTTTGACACTAGGGGAACTTCATTTAAGTTAACCAAAACCATTTTCCTTTCTCTTAAATTTTCTAATAAGGACATTAACAAAATTTGTCTAATGGTATTGAGAGATTCATGATCCATTTTACACAATCACTTGTATAACACTACGTAATATATTTTTTACTTCATTTCATTACTCTTCATTGTACTTTTTATCTCATGTTTCTCCGAAATCAAATTGTACTTTATTTTTAAATTTATCATTGTTCTGTATTCTCTCCGCAAATCATATTGTATTTTATTTTTAATTTAATCTCTGCTTTGTATTCTGGATCCTAGTGGTCAGCCGTAGATGTCGGCCAGATATCCCAAATTGTGGAATTAGTAGCATATTCAAGTGTACATACATACATACATACATACATACAATATATATATATATATATATATTTATAATGTCCCATTTATCTTGTGCACTGATAGAAAAAAAAAATTGTTTGGTGCCAAATGAAAAATTGTTTCAAACAAAAGTCAAGTACTGCGGGGAATTAATACCACGGGTACATCTTTCCTGTAATCTTATCTTTAAGGAATACGAGTAATGATTTAATTTCTTTAAATGGCACCATTTACATTTTATTCAATGAATAATTTAACTTCTTGAAGATCTGTTCAGAAATGTATCATAATGTACCATTCTAATGAAGAAAACATTGAGAGGTGCAAAAAAATATGCAACTCATAGTTTACGTACTTACTGCAAGTTCGAAGTAAAATGACACTTTGTAGCATTGCAGTATTGTAATTGGGCTTTATTTTATTAATGGTATCCTAAATGGCAGAACCATTCTTCCTGCTCTTTAGAGGGCCATAGGCTATATTTGAGGAACAGAATGGCTGTGTGATAATGTGGTATCAGCATGTTGGATGTCCAGTACATAACACCTTAACCCGTCGTGTTCTATACCGAAAATAACCTGGTAGGTGGATTGGACGTGGTAGACCAGTTAGTTGGTATGCTCGTTCTTCTGATCTTACACCACTAGACTTTTTTCTTTGGGGAGCTGTCAAGGACGCTGTCTATCCAAATGTTTCAGCAACACCAAAATAGATGCAGCATCTTGTTACTGATAGATATCACTAGAACGATCTATGGAGTCATTCATCCAAAGATTGTAATCACGCATTAATTGCAATGGTCACCACTTGGAGCAAGATATGTAAATGTTCTGCTTTACTAGTAGGAGTACCAAAGTACTGCCAAGTGCCATTTTACTTCAACTTTGCAATAAATGCACTATGGAATTCATAGTCATTTGCTCCCCACGATGTTTTGTTTATTAGAATGATTCATTATGATACATTTTTGAACATGCATTGAAGAGGTCATATGATTCATTGAATAAAAAGTACATGGTGCCATTAAAAGAAATGACTCCTCAGGGCTTATTTTTATGGGCCTACATCAAGGATTGCATGTATGAATAGGGTGGCCAGATGTCTTGCTTTTCACAGGATACTCCCTTTTTTTAGCTCCTTATCCCGCAGCCCACATAAAAGCTTGATATCCTTATAAATATCCTGCTTTTTAAGTTTATCCCGCTAAAAGTCCTGCGAAATAAAATTTGAAGTGAAAGTTCTATGTTTTCTATTCTCTGAGATAAAAGAAGTGAAGAGGAAATACTTCGCAGAAGTGAATAATATGTAGAAGGACAGATAATAAATGTAGACCGAAGCCAGAAACCAATAGTATATATTGACCACAAAGTGTAATCTGAATTATAGCTGTGCTGAATTTTATGACTTCCGTCTTGGACAGTGACAGTTGTTGAAATATTCAAATCAGAAATATATAGTTGCTCAGTAATTGCTGATGAATAATCATGCTACAGCAGCTACATTGTATATGTGCTTTAATCTAAGTCATATTAGAAAATAGGTTAATAGTGAGAATAAGTAATAAATACATATATCAGTTTATACCTCCTCATAACAGAATTTATTATTTTTATTATTGATATGTTATTTCCTTTGTTGCAGTTGTATGCGATAGCTACTTGTATATTTTGAAAACTTTTATTAAAACTAGTTACTGCTTTGGTATGACGTTTAAATATTTTAGATAAATAAATGATATATAAGGAAATTGTGCACCAATAAGCCTGGCTTAAATCCCAAATCTCTCCGCAGTGCATATGAAGAGAAGGCATTTGTTACTGTTGATAGTGATTCGTCCGTCGGATGGGGACGTTAAGCCTGACTGCCTCCTTGATGCTATTCGACAGGAGTAGGCTACGTGCCAGCACCGGGTTTCCCCTTCTTCCTTCCTCACCTTCATCATCATCTTCACATATACACATCATGCATAACGTGGCCCGCCGAAATGGTGTGCAACTTGAAAATGGGTCACAGTTCTGCCATCTATCCGCAGTATGCGGAACCCGAATCACGAAAGTGAAGTGGGTAGGCATTAGAAAACACTCACACATATGATATAATATAAGGCGAATAGCGAAAACCCAAGACCGCGCTTTACAGGACCACTTTAAGGAATAGGTCCTGCTTTTATTATCTGAAAATCTAGTCACCCTATGTATGAATCATCTTTGCCATAAAATATAGAGGAACTCAGGCGTAATATTTGAGAAATGGCCACCTTGTAACAAGAGGATATGTTGGGAATAGTAGGCAAGAATTTGATAACCGTGTCGATATCTGCCGAGTTACACGTGGTTCCCGCATCGAATCTTTGTGAAGTGATATGGAAACAAACTTGGATAGTTGTTTTTCAAAATGGTACAGTTGGGAGTTATATCATTTTATAGTCCTTGTATTTGTGTAATAGATTAAAAAGTGTTATCGAGCTTCACAGTGTCTCTGTTTACATTAAACATTTCCCAGAACGACTCTGTCTGGACTGATTGCATGGCTCAGAAATTCCGTATCTGCGTATTCTATTAATATTTTTTCTTATTCAAAATTTAATTTTATATAAAATTGCTGTTTATTAATAAAGACTATAATCAGAGACGATAAGATGACGGCAAGGCGGTAGTGGAGCAATGATGGACAAGATAGAATGACAAGGAATTTTTAGTGTAGGGAATATAAGTTGTTGCTTTTCTTGCTTCTATGATGCTCTTGTACACACACTTAACGTCAGTGCTTACTTTATGGGTTTCCATGGTTACTTGCTGTTTTGGCTGTTCTGTAGTGTTATATGGACTCCATTTTAGTACATGTCCAAGGTATCAGGGAACGGTGCAGTAATTAGTTAGGCTCTACGTCAGCCGTGGCGAAAAGGCCATGGTGCGCCGAGCCACTGTGTAAGCTGCAACGTGCATAGCACCTATGGAGGGAGGCGGACAACCGAAGGGGAAGTTAATGTTTAGAACGTGTAAAGAAGAAAGAAATGAACAAGAAAACATAGGACACATTATCACAACCTAAAATTAACTGTCTTCAGAATGTCTCTGCGACAAAGTTTCAAAATCAGGAATTATGCCACTTACTGCCAATCGTAGTTGATCACGAAGGTATTTGTCTGTCAGTCGTGATCTAAATTTGATTTTTACTATTTTCATTGTTGAAAATAATTTTTCACAAACGTAAGTTACAGCGAACAAGGCTTCAACAGAGCAAGCGAAAGAACGAAGCCTATTTTTTTCCAAAGATTTGAAAAGTTCAATATCTGTCAAGTCCTTACATCTAGCTTTCATTTAACGTCACATTGTAAATCTGTGAGTTTAAATTGAAAATCTAACCGCATTATTCGTACATCTGCTGTAAAAGAATCGACGTACAGAGATGATGATGATGATAATAATAATAATAATAATAATAATAATAATAATAATAATAATAATAATAATAATAATAATAATAATCATAATAATAATAATAACAACAACACTTAACCTTTTAATGTTTCATCAGTAACATGTAGTAACTTATAATGCCGTTTTATGTTATACAACCGTTTTCCTAGTAATATTTGTGAACAAATCATACATTTAATATTTTCATCATATTGTAAGCAAAAGAATGCATCCTCCCATCCTACTTGAAACTTTCGTTTTTTATAGAGGTACATGGTTTCGAGAGAGACATTGCGACGATACGCCACTCGCAGGTCCGAGACAAATACAAATAGAACGGAGTTTGACTCCAGTGAGTAAGAGGGTGGGGGTTGTAGGTAGGAAGCGAGAGAAAAGCACTGCGAGCCACAATGTGCTCGTGAGTCGCATTTTCGCCGCGGCTGCTCTACGTCATGGCTACACCGGTGATAGTTATACTTGTGAATTGCGGGAAAATAGTCGGATAGGGACACCAAATATGGGAGTACTGCGAGATAATTATTTTTAGTATAGGCTTAATATAATATTTGTTCTCAAACACTTACACTGTATAGCTATTGACTGTCTTATAATATCCTGTTTCTCAGATAGCCTACTCGCCGTAACTCTTACAATAAACCATCCATTTAAAAATGACCAATACTTAACACTCTTCATACCGGTCTATCCTCTATTAAATCTCAAACATTTCCCAGTTCCCTAACTGGTAATTATTACAACACGAAAAACGAAAATTACAACATTTTATCAGAACCTGCAACAATCCAAAGTTTATAACTTTACTTTCTCTTCCCATCTTGCCTTAACTATAAATAGAAATTTCCCCTTCTTTTTATTACGAGTATTTTACTTAACAGTTCCGCATAATTTTTTATACGTTATTCTATTGATTAACATCAGAAACTTCTCTTCTCTTAAATGTTGAGTTTCTGAACGTAAAAGCAACATCGTAAAAGCGTCGTGCCATCTTTCTGGGTGCAGGAGGGGCAAACATCGCGAAATACATAATTTATCAAACACAATCTTTTCCATCTTTCAAATTCTATTTCGGTTCGCTGGGATTTGAACTTAGACCTTTAATGAGGAATCCTATGAATTAGCCGTTTTAGTAACAATGCGCTTGATCAATATTATCTATATTAAGGCCAACATGGGTTTATAGAAATTTTAAGGCGTTGTTATTGCTGTGCTAGTTAACTGGACGCTTTGTTGCTTGAAAATTAATTGTTTCCCAAGGGAAAGTGGCAGGTCAGATATAGGTATTTATGTTATCGTTTCTTGTAAACAGTCACAGAAAAAAAAGGATAGAAACAACCAAACAAAACAATTGAATCGCTTCTCACTGCACCCTAGCGAAGGGGGTTGACCTGGCAAAATAACGGTATTCCGAGCACAACCTACTTCGGTTTATCAGTATGACCGTTAGAGGGTTATCAGCTATTTACTGTTTTCTTCCTTCCGTAAAACAAGTGAGTAGCAGTATTCGAACGGCAATGTGTTATCATGTGTTCAGTGACTAATATCTATGTCTTGAAACAGTCTTTTGTTCTCCTGCTGAATCACAGACCTGAATTTACGTAAGAAATTAAATCTAGCAGCTTCGTCGCGCTTTTTTTGTATTGCGAATCTGATGTGTAACGACCTCTGAACAATGTAGGTTCTTGCACCACGTTGCGTTGGTGGCAACTCTCGATGTTCGTTTGTTTCTGCAGTCACACACAGTTTGTCTTTCCGTCATTCTTATTTTTCAAGAGATGGCGTTACTTATCTTAATTATTAACCTAATGCATGCTATTGACGAGCATGTTCGTTTATCTTCAGTATTTTATTAATACACTTCGAATGTTTTGCTCTCATTGTCTTTATTTTCCGTGAAGTTTCGAGAAACTAAAGTTGTTCTGGTGACAAATACACGTTTTCTTATCTGTTTTGCTCTTTCATGACTGAGCACTTAGTTTTACTTCATTCTGGTGGTTTATTAAAAATAACTGTAATAATAAGTATAAAAATAAAGCACTCTAAACAACTTCAAAATAACTTCATTATACCATTTACTTTAAAATAAGAACAAAATTGTTTGAAATTTTACGCAATTGAAATGTTCCAGATCCATTTTTGTAGGCAATAAGCAATATATATTGAGACAATGAAATAAAAATTAAATTTCATTCCAAACTTTAAAACTCTGCACATATTAACGGAGATCAAAGATAAGATTTCCCCCCTATCACTAACATTCTTTAATTGCTATATCAATGGCATTAACTCCAAAGAGAAAGACGGTGAGATAAAGGGAATACAGATGTCAAGACATTTTTATTTTAAAACATTACTTTTTGCCAGAATATTTATTGTAACAGTCCATACATCAATCACGAAAATATATAAAATACGGTTTAGCATTACAGATGAAGTCAAACCATTCAGAGACGAGATTCTATTCGGTCCTAGATAGCTATAAAGAACAAAATTACACAACAAATACTCGTAAACACTTTAAATTATCTGGGATGCAAATTATTTTATGAAACAGAGAAAGTTATGAAAATGAAAGTCTAATTTTTCGCAAGTCACAAACATCATAAATGGAACGTTCAAACCCTCCACAACATTACAACAAACTAGATTGAAATATTTAACACTTTAGCAGTACCTACTCTTCTATTAATTAATTCATTCATTCATTCATTCATTCATTCAGTCATTCATTCATTCATTCATTCATTCATTCATTCATTCATTCATACAAGGGCAAGTCTTTCAATGCAAACCCAACATTCCCTAATCTTTCCTATTTTCCGCCTTCCTCTTAGTCTCCGCGTATGATCCATGTATTCTAATGCTGTCTATCATCTGATATCTTCTTCTGCTCTGAACTTTTCTCCCGTTCACCATTCCTTCCAGTAAAACCTTCAGTAGCTATGCAGTTTCTTCTTAGCCAGTGACGCAGCCACTTTCTTTTTCTCTTCCTGATCAAAATTTCAGTTTTTCTTGGGAAAGATAAATGCGGTAGCTTCCCGTTGGTTTCCACACACCACTCTCTCTTTTGCACCTTAAAAGATCCCAGGGGAGCCCAACGTGCAGGTGAGGATTCGACTAATTAGGCCCTCCGGACTGCACCGAAATTCACCACAATGGTTAAATATCGGTTCTTTGATTTTTTTTTTACCCGATCAGAGACCGGGAAATCCCAATTAGTCTTTGCTCCCCCTTCTCTTTTATGTGGATGCGAAATATGGAGTTTGAAACAAAGAGGTAATTCAAGAATCATAGCAGTAGAAATGCTTTTTAAATGAAACAGCTAAATATTCATGACAGGATCAGAACCACAATGAAGACATTCACAAGGACTAAAAATCGATATTAAAAACAAATATGGAGAACTAACTAGTTTCAACCTGTAAGCCTAAGTTACAGGGAGTGACCAGATATAGAATTTTACGATTAATTCTTAAATATAGAAAACAGGGCAGAAGAAATCAAGAACGTTCTCTAAAGAGACTTTTGAAAGACTAGGGCCAGAAAGATTCATACGGCCCAATTAAATGATAATTTGGTGGTTGTGGTGGTGGTGGTGGTGGTGGTGGTGGTGGTGGTGGTGGTGGTGGTGGTGGTGATGTTGAGATGGCGACAGAAAGCTCTGGAAAGGAATTATTGGTCAGCTGTTCTAAAGGATGTCCAGATTAAACTCAAAGGACCATAATAGTCCACAGCTACAGATGATGATGATGATGATGACGATGATGATAAAAAGTTATCTGACTTATATTATAAGTAGACCTCGGATTTTAGGCACTTAAAAACTAACTTTTAGGCACCTAAAATAGACTCTGAATTTATCAAAATAGGCACTAAACACATAAAGTAGAATTAGGTACCGTACTTAAAAACACAATTTCAAGCAGCTAAAATGTAATTTCTATCTACATAAAATATAGTAACTATGCAATGCAATACACAACAACGTTTTTCTCTGATTTTCTATTATGAAACATGACTTTTCTTAGACAGAACCATTTTATAAGCGAAAAAAAAATTATTTCCAATGATACCGAAGCAATGGATGCATATTTAAATCTAGCAATATTTGCCATGCTGATTTCTCTAGAGAGAACTACATCCTCCCGGTTCATCACATTCCTACTGTCTGCTCCAGTGCTTACCAAAACTAGACACCTCCCAGGAATTTCTTTATTCCTACAAATAAACTATTATAGGATATGTGAACCAAACCTACCCCATCACATTCAAAACTTTCTCTTTCACTGCTACACGAAAATTTAAATATATATATACGTAACAAATGGAAACAGGCAATTTTAGGTTCTATAACCTTAAAATAGGCTTCAATGAGCAAAATAGGCGTTTTTAGGCACCATGAAACCACTTTCCAACGTTCATATTTTATATAAAATGTGAAGATACGTACTTGTTTTAGTTTATCCCTACAGAAAAAAATAGGCATTTAACCTAAAATCCGAGGTCTAATTATAAGCCTGCGGTTTTAATTATGGAGGAATGCATTCATTTTCACAAATTTCCACGATACAACACACCTCTTGGTATGCCTGTTTAATCGTCTGTAATATTACACTGCTATTTATGAATGTCGGCATGTAGGCTAATACTGATAGACCATAAGCGTAGCTCGGGGGTAATGAGCTGAGCTCGTGATCCGTGGCTACGCTTGGTCGTTGGTTCGAAGCCCACTTGGGCTAATTATCTGGTTGGTTAATATAATATTTATAATATATTTAATTCCGAATTGTATTTAGAATATTTTATTGAGGCAATACAAAGTGTTTTCTCTCGGTTTCTTGAAACCATGATTTTTGAGATAGTAGTGCATTATAGTGCCGGGGCGACGATATGTAAGCTGATGGCGAACCCTCGGTCTCATCCCGTCAAAATACCATCTCGCTGTTACTAATTCCACCGACGTTAACTTCGCAGTTAATATGGCATCGTTAAATGACTGTTTAAAAAGTGGTGGAAACATGGAAAGGTACTACTTTTTATAGTGGTATTGTTACTAAATTAGTTACTTGTCGTGCAATCAACAGCACTTTGAAAGTAAGCAGTTAAAACAGGAAAAATTCTTAAGGACGTTTGCCCGCGAATACAAAAATAATATTTATTGCTGTGTGTGGAAAAAAATGTAATGTTTTATTACAAACAACGACCCTGTAGTGCGGCCTTGCATAACTTTAGTTTTTTTTTTGTGGTGATAAGGAATTGTGGCCGTGTACAGGGTGGAAGTAATATAACAGTGCAGATTTTTAACAGCTTATTCCTTAGAGAGAGCACAACATAAATTCTATGATCATATTAATCCGAAATGAATACTTTTCTCAGAATACATATTTTTCCTTTAAAGTTTAACATTATTTTACTCAATAATACAATCCGTACGATTCTGATTTTACTCTTATCATTAGAGAAACTGATAAGGAATAATTTATCCCTTTTCAATTTTTCAATAATAGTTTTCTTGTAACTGGAATAAAAATGTTAACATCTATTATTATTATTATTATTATTATTATTATTATTATTATTTATTTGTTTATTTATTTATTCATTCATTCTTTCATTTTTTAATTTTTTGCATTTTTTCATTTTTTTATTTTTTCTTTTTTCTTTTTTTTTAATTTATTCGCCCGTGTGGCGTGGGTCGTATAAATGAACCTAAAAGGGAGAGGTTAAACTAAGGTAAAGAAAGAATAAAAAAATTTACTTATTTTGGTGTCGTTAGCCTTCTGTTCCACATAATCTATCGTTATTTCTGCCATTAAGAAGTTTGCAACCCTACTATTGCTATTCAGTCTGAGTTCGTGTGCTATTCATATGTGAGCCGACGATGAGCTGTTGCCAAAGTACGCTTTCATCCTATTTTTTTAATTAACCATGCACTTAATTACAAAACGCATAATTATTGATTTTAATGTATAATTTAATTTATGGATGTATTCTATTGACCACTTCAATCTGCACAGTTATATCACTTCCAACCTGCATTTTACGAATTGTACAAAATGCAGCATTTTATATAAAAATAAATTTCCTTTTTTTTCTCAATTTTCTTAACTTGTAAAAAGCAATTAATTTCGCAAGTAGATTCATCACTACTGCCTAAGAAATCAAATCAGCGTAAGAAGAAGAATATTACGTGGTGGTGGTGGTGGTGGTGGTGGTGGTGGTGGTGGTGGTGGTGGTGGTGGTGGTGGTGGTGGTGAAGTAAGATAGCAACGAATCATATCAGCTTAATCTTGGATGGTTGTAATAAAAATTTATATGACGTGGCTGAGATGAGATATTGCGATAACAGATTGTAATGAAATATTCAGGGTGTATTAAACAACTGTAGACAACGATAATCCGACAATATTAACCTGTATTTTCTGAATGAAATTCAGAGAAACATGGGAACGATCGAAATCAATCCTTAACAGTTTGTTCAAAATGTCGGTCTTGTCCTCCTGTAGGCTATCACACCACACATTTTTTATATTATATCGACGGGCCAGATCAAAAGGGAAACAACTCAAAATTTAAAGTTTTGAGAACGGAATTTTAAAGCTTCATATTGCTGTGAAAAACCCAATGAACACACTCTAATTTGCAACTTTATAGTATATATAAAACATTATTAACAGAATTTGGAATAATTTCAACGATTGTTTGATTTTTCACAGCAACATATAGCTTTAAAATGCAGACTTCTCAAAACATTACATTTTGAGTGTGTCCCTTTTGAACTAGGCAGTCGAATGAGGAAGTACTATTTACATCGTACACCTAACAATTGAAGTGAAATATCTTAATTTTTCGGATTAAACATGTGGCTTTTTTGTGGAATGAAGAAAGTAAACTATAAACAGGAATATCACTGGCGGTAATGTTTACGAAACACGTAAAACTTATGGGAAAATGTACCACCTTCATGACATTGGGTATTTGTTATTCTCCTCAAGACACATGGTTGGTCAAATACTATCTCCAGACCAAGTGTTGCAGATTATTACCTCATTGACAAGAACGAGCACTTTGGAGAGCAAGGGAGTAAAGACAAAAGAAACCTAGTAAAGAAGATAAACAAATAAATATCATTAAAGAGAGAAAATGTACAGGGATGAAAAAGGAAAGACTAAGATATAGATAATGAAAGAAATAATGGGAGACGCACAGAAAAAGAAGGGGGAAAAAAGAAGAGTAACGAAGGAGGAAAAAATAAAAATATATTAGAGACAAGAGAAAAAGGAAATAATGGAACCGAATAAAATCTCCACCTACTCCGACGTGACCACCCATGTGTCTTGAGCAGAATAACAAATACCCAATCTGATGAAGGTGGCACATTTTCCCGTAAGTTTTACGTTTTTCGTAAAAAATTACTGCTAGTAATACAGTGCAAATAGTACTTCTTCATAAAGTGTGTGTATATATATATATATATATATATATATATATATATATATATATATAAGCAGGTCTTTAACTGCAAACCCAGCATTTTCCATTTTTCCAATTTCTTACTTCTCTCTTAATTTCCCCATATAATACATATAGGCCTACCTTAACGTTGTCTATCAGCTCATATCTTTTGCCCCGATTTCTTCTCCCGCTCACTATTCCTTATATGTAGCCTATGCGTATTATGTTCCTACTCACTAGTCCTCTACAAGTATCGCAAATTAACAAATTAGGTCTACACCGAAATAAAAGGAATCAATCACTGCACTCACACACCTAATGGCACTCATGCCAGAAATAGTCTCATATATATATATATATATATATATATATATATATATAATATTGTTATTTATGTACAATGGCTGGAGAGGGCGTCCTGCGCGTATAAGACCCTAAAACGGCCTCTGGCTCAAAGCCAGAAATGTTAATAAACTACTACTACTACTACTGCTGCTGCTGCTGCTGCTACTGCTGCTACTGCTGCTACTACTACTGCTGCTACTACTACTACTACTGCTGCTGCTACTACTGCTGCTACTACTGCTACTACTACTACTACTGCTGCTGCTGCTACTACTACTACTACTACTACTACCACCACCACCACTACTACCACCACTACTACCACCACCACCACCACTACCCCTCCCCCTCCCCTCCCCCTACCCTTACTCCTACTCCTACTCCTACCCCTACCCCTACTCCTACCCCTACTCCTACTCCTACTCCTACTCCTACTCCTACTCCTACTCCTACTCCTACTCCTCTTCATAAAAAGTATGGAATAGTGCTTGTAGTTTTCCTACTTTCAATTTCATGTAGGAACTCTATGCGAAAGTTATAAGAGGTGAAAAAAGGAACATTTTGAACACATTTTCAAAAACTTTTATTTTCATTTATATTTTAATCACATTAAACTATCATTGTTATTAAACTGTTTTTATTAACTTTTGTTTATAATTATTTAATTCATTGCCCCTTTATTCCCCACAGTGGTAATTGATATACTGAAGCATAGGCTATGTTTATTTTTAATTTATTTCGCGACGTATCATCAACTGCTATGGTTGTCGTAATGAGATGAAGATGATAATGGCAGCGAAATGAGTCCGGGGTCCAGAGCCGAAAGTTACCCAGTATTTGCTCTTAATGTGTTCAGGAACTTGTCTCAACCAGGATTTGAACCCAGGCCCGCTCTTTTCACGGTAAGACATGCTAACCGTTATTCCAAAGCGGTGGACTTCTCTTTGTTAGGCGCTAGGGGCTATATATATAGGGTAAAGGTTGGTGATATTATGATAGTTCTTTTTTAGAATTTATTACAATTTTACTGAGCGAGAGAAGAACCGGTTTTGTGCAGCAACTTCTCCACGAACATTCCCTTAATACGTTGACGTAAAAAAGCAATCTTCCTCTCGCTCAGTAAAATTGTAATGAATTCTCAAAAAGAACTATCACAATATTACGAACCTTTATCCTACATACACTGGGTTCATAAATTTGAGGCAATTTTTTAAAACACCGTAATAATTTATAAATAATTGCAAAAATATTTGATTTTGTAAGTTTTACGACCTGAAGAATCCAAAAAAGGTTGGTAAAAGCTTTATGAATGAAGAACATAGTTTTTTTTTTAAATCTTGAAAATATTCCTTTCTTCACCCCATATAATTTTCGTGTATGGAATTTCTTCATAAAATTAAAAATAGGAAAGTTATAAGTAGTATTCCATACTTTCTGCTCACCTTTTATTTCAGCTGAATTTGCAAAGATTTGGCTATAATATTTCTTCAGAATTATTGTTCTTTTATGCTATTTTGTCTGAGGTACGAAGCCATGAATTGTCTTGCTGCCTAATATAGAAATATGATCTTCATCATCTTCGTTAGTTCTTGAATGTATTTATTGGAAAGTTTTAGAGTCTGTTAGATGTGAAGCATCCATATTCGTTTCATCACAAAGTGGGCATCTCAGTTAACTGACTACTCGGAGACTGTGGAGGCTCTCTTATTAGGTCAGTAATCTAAATCAGTGATATTCAACCTTTCTTCTTCCGAATATTGTTCTCTATTACATATAACAAGTAATAAGTGAACAAGGTGACACCGATTGGAAAGCAAAGTTATTTGATTGATTAATATTAAATCCATTATTAATTGATATAGTTCTGATCTGTTAATGAGATGATTGAACTTATTTTCTGCATGCTAGAACCTAAATTTAAGAACGAATATTAATAAGTACAAAGCTCACAAATGAAACTGGATTATAGCGATTTCTGTATTTCGTTTTGATTGAAATTAGTGCTGAGAAACTCCGCCCACATAAATACGTGGATGAGAATGGTAGGAGGTGTGAAGTGAGCTCTTCGATCTCTTTGCGAGCAGAAATTCAAAAGTCGCAGATTGACATATTTTCGAATTTTATTTTCAGTGAACCATCAATGAAACTTTTCAACAGAATTTCTTTTAATTTTAAATTAAGTTCAGAAAAATTTATGGCGACGGTGTAAAGACATTACAATTGGATAGCTATGTTCTCTCTCAATTTCTGTAATTTATTTCAAAATCTTCACTCTGCGACTTTGCAAATGCCATTTGATTATTTACAAACAGACAATTTCTTAAGTCCAGGCCCTAACTTTGGCCCTGATCATTCAGTGTTTATAATGAAATAACATTTTACGTACCCCTAGCATGTCTTTGCGTATTCCATGGCTCGCGTCTTGCCCGAGAGCCACGGTATGGGCACCCGGAGCGAATGAACCTACGCAGTGGTCAGGTTCGAGTGAGCGCTGATAACGACTTCATCTAGTGCTTGTTTTGCGAGCACGGCGAGGCGAATGACCTGAGGAAAAGCCTTCCTTCCATCCATTCCGGCGTAATCTCGATTGTTGTTGTACAGTCGCTTTCAGGCAATTCCCACATCACTCAAATCGAGCGATCTGGAGCAATCCGTTTCTTTCCGTATGTGATCCTTGACCAGCCTTCTTTTGTTTTCCTCTCGTTTCTATAGTTACATGCACTGTAGTCTTATTATAGTTAAAAATAGATTAATCAATATTATGTTAAACGATGCCAGAAGAGAGAGTAGCTAATCTCTTCTGAATCGTCATTATAGATTATATTAATACACCTTAGATGCACACTATTTTTAGACAACCCAGTTGGTCATCCAAACCTGTTTACAGGATGTTAAAAATAATTAATTTATGCCAAGAAATTTATCCAGCAACATCTGCAGTTACTACAAAGCAAGTTCGATAAATAATGTAAAGCCTTCAGTATTCTCCTTTTATTATATCTAGCATCTTGGTTGTTTTAGTTGATTATTTAACGACAATGTATCAACTACTGGATTATTTAGCGTCGATGAAATTGATGCTGGCGAGATGGTATTTGGCGAGATGAGGCCGAGGATTCGTCATAGATTACCTGACATTCGCCTTACGGTTGGGGAAAACCTTGAAAAAAACCCAACCAGGTAATCAGTCCAAGCGGAAATCAAACCCACACCTGAGCGTAGCTCTGGATCAGAAATCGAGTGCGTATGCCGCCTGAGCTTCGCCAGTGGCTAGCGTCGTAGTAACCAGCATCAAGTAGGAGTAAAAAGCTGACGCTTGAAGTCTATTTATTATTATTATTATTATTATTATTATTATTATTATTATTATTATTATTATTATTATTATTATTATTATTATTATTATTATGAACTTAATTTGATACCTTTGCAGTTGCAAGAACGTTTTCATAAAATGGATTGAGTGCTCACGTAGTTAGGCGGCAAGTAGAAACTCGTACACTTCGACGGGTACAAACATGTCGATTCAGACACATCGATATCAAGGCAGATAAACAGTTTGAGCTAGTTGCTAATATAAGTTTTATTTTTTATTGTTATTATGTTTCAGCAATGCTTAAATAGTTTGAGAAACACAATCCTAGAAATTTGAGAAATATCAGAATGGCCATGTGATTAGCATGGCTTAGAGCTACCCTGAATACAGAGAAATTAATTGCTTTGAAATTATAAAACACTTCCAAATTATTGAACAATAACAGATAGGGAGAGGACCAAAAATTAAAATGAAACAAATTCCTACAAAAGAATCGAGTTAATATTTTGTAATAGAAGATGCGATAAAATAGAACATTTGCCTTTGTAATGTACGAGTTGTAAACTATGGCGAGATAACTGACTACTGCGTTAAGGAAGTCTGCCAATAAAACATATCATACTCGAGTTAAAAATAAAACTAGATACATGCAGCCAGTGTAAGAACAAGGATGGAATTTAGAACGCATCTAGGTTCCTCCAGGGAAATATCTTGTCGATTTACGTGTTCTTGTCAAAGAACTTAATTTAGTACATTATTGCGATGTTATTCCCCGTAACTTGGTCTCTATAGAAAAACGCAGGAAAGAAAATTACGAAATTTAAAACAGAATTAAGAAAATCGGAAAGGAGGGAAGGTTGGAGAAACTAAAAGAAATTGAGGTGAAGATAGAAAAGGAGATACATTATGGGAAGAATATATTATAAAACGAAAGGAAATTGAAAAGAAAAGAAAAGAAAAAGTCTGCCTGTTGGCGCAGTTGGTATAGCGCTGGCCTTCTATGCCCGACGTTGCGTGTTCGATCCCGGGTCAGGTCAGTGGCATTTAAGTGTGCTTAAATGCGACAGGCTCATGTCAGTAGATTTACTAGCATGTAAAAGAACTCCTGCGGGACAAAATTTCGGCACACCGGTGACGCTGATGTAATCTCTGCAGTTACGAGCGTCGTTAAACCATAATTAATTTAATTTTACATACATACATACATACATACATACATACATACATACATACATACATACATACATACATACATACATACATACTAGTGCTGTTGAACTATCAAAATATTAAATCGATTAACTATTTGAATTTAATCGATTAATCGATAGGTTAATCGAGTTTTGATCGATTTGAAAAAAAAATGTTTTAATAAACTGTAATACACAATTATTGTTAAATTTAACTTATGTTCGGTGATAAGCATAAGTATTAAAGCTTATATATCTGTATATATTGTATCGTTATATTACAAAACAACTATTTTAATTATTTACCAACATATTTATTATGAGGCTTATAATTTTTTATGTCAATTTCTCCGGGAATTTTTGAGACAAACATAAATAACAAAAAGTATGAAGTCTCAGCTAGTTAATACTGTTTCATCCACGATTTTAAACATGTGAGTGCATTCACATGCTCCGAATTAAGTGCTGCTCTACATTTAGTAACAATGTTTCCTGCATCACTAAACATGAAAAAAACTTTTTTTTCTGTCAAACACTTCTTCACGATCGCTCAATTTAAATCCAAACGTTTCACCGAGTTTACCTCTCAAATTCTCATATGACATAATGGAGTTTACACTTTTCACAGACCACAGAAAACTGATTTTTTTCTTTATCAAACTAAACATACAACCTTCATATACAAACTCAGTAGGCCTACAGAAACTGCAACTGCAAAAGTACAACGGTCAAAACAGAAGACTGGCCCCTATTATAATCAAATTACCAGATTTTAGAAAGAGAAGAAGATAGTTACGCTCTCACTTGCATACAGTGTAGACATGGCTATTTTATAAGGAATGAGGGGAACGAATTTCATATGCTAGGAAGATGAGCTGACAACAAGGTGGAAGTTTTCTTGGAAAGTCATAAAACTTAATAAGGGTTTCGCATTGTGTTTAAACTTTCAATAGAGGTAGACTAGGTCACTGTCCTCATATCTCCATCCCTTTCTGAAGACTTTGTGTAAAGATTTTCCCTACGCTACCTGCTTTGCAGTTAGAAAGTAACAGTACTATTGTGCTTTTAAGTAAGCACTTTCCGACAGAAATATTGTCGGAATTTTTGGTATGAGTTTGTGTTAACACAATAATAATTAATATCAACTACAACCGCTTAATTTTAATCGACTCGATTATTCGATTAAATATTTTTGATCGATTAATCTTACAACAGAAATTGATCGATTTAATCGATTAATTCCTACAACACTAATGCATACATACATACATACATACATACATACATACATACATACATACATACATACGCCTACAAGAGAAGCGAAAGGTAGAAAAATGGTGGGAAAGAAGAAAGGACTGAAAGTTGGAATTATGATAGAAGTAATAAATAAATAAAATAAATAAATAAACAGTATAAGAGAAGCTAAAATATACACATGCTAGAAACAGCTATTCTTCATTACAACATATTCATTTAGACTAATGCTAGAACTGACTGTGTGAGGGTACTTGTAACTCTTTTCTCTCAGAAAATACTTCAGCGACCCACAAGGGGTCACGACCTTGCAGTTGAGAGCCACGTATTAAAGCTCAATATTACGCTGTGTTATAACTTTGCTGAGAACTCCATTACTGGTTCTGGTCTGCCTCGCTTACCACCCGTCTCTTGTTCTTTGTCGACCTGGCTTCTACAAAGCGAATGGTAGGCTGTACCGCCGAGCATCGCCGCGTCAAAGAATAAGCGAGATAACACATTATCTGCCGTGTTACAATTATCAGGCTTACAAAAGTGAGCAGTAGTGGGCTGCGTTGCTTAGCAACGGACTATTATTATTAAAACAACGAAATATTGGTTTTAGGAGGGCGTGTCTAAGGTTCATCAATGTGAGGAGGTGGTAATATACAAAATGAAAATGCAAATCATTTAGCTCTGTACCTACTGATGGTTGGGAATCAGTTGGTAGAGCAACTGATAACAAACTAGATGAGTGTGGGTTCGGTTCTGGTCATGAATTTTAAGGCTGTTTGCAACTCATTCGGACCCATTGAAGTAAATAGGTTTATTTGGTGGGCAGACATAATGTCCATCGTAGAATGTCCAATGCACAAAAATGTCCACACCATATTGTCCTGCACTATATCGTCCAAGCCAAAAGGTCCATCGCAGAAAACTTCCGCAAGGCAACTAGTCCATACCAAAATGTCCACGTAGTAATGCAATTCCAATATGATACTGTGACCAAGGAAACATGTTTATGTAAGAGGTAGACATGCGCAAGGGAGATGAAGAGCTGTTGTTCCTAGATTTCCACCAGATGAATGGAATGATTATGAATCAACTCTCCATGGCCACCAGCAGATGAACAACATAGTTGAAGGATTTCATTCGAGCTTCCACGGGATAGTATCTGTCCACCATGTTAGTATTTGGCGATTTCTCAACCACGTGAGACAAGAACGAAATGAAACAGAACATCAGATACTGCAAATACAGGCTGGTCATGTGAATGCCAGACGCCCAAGAAGCAAGAAATACGAAACACATCAACGAAGGCTGCTGAAAACAGTAGGCTACGATCTTATCAGCAATATAAGGACCAAGGAAATTTGAAGCTCTATCTCAAAGCAATATCATACCACCTAAAATTAAACATTACGGTTCCTCTTGAGCAGGAATGATGTAATTTTCTTAACTTGATGAAATCGTGTAAATTCTGTACTTCATCACTTACTGAATGATGTAATTTTCTTAACATTATGAAATCGTGTAAATTCTGTACTTCATCACTTACTGAATGATGTAATTTTCTTAACATTATGAAATCGTGTAAATTCTGTACTTCATCACTTACTGAATGATGTAATTTTCTTAACATTATGAAATCGTGTAAATTCTGTACTTCATCACTTACTGAATGATGTAATTTCCTTAACATTATGAAATCGTGTAAATTCTGTACTTCATTACTTACTGAATGATGTAATTTTCTTAATATTATGAAATTGTGTAAATTCTGTTACTTCTCACTTACTTGATTAATAAATTTGTGCCGCAACTGGTATTAAAATAATTTAATTTTCTAATAATTAGGCCTAATGTTAATATTTAATTGGTTCAATAGGTAGACATTAATGGACATATTGGCATAAGAAAACTGGACATATTTTTAGTGTGAACATTTTTGTCTTCGGACCGATATTTAGTGTGGACATTTTTGTCATTGGACCTAATATCGACTAGACATTCATGTAATGGGCATTCTACGATGGACATTATAACCTTCTAAGACAGATGCAGCCAGAATGTAATGCTAATTCGCCTGCTTATTTTGCCAACTTAGAGAAAGCCAGGGCTCCGTACCCCTCTGCATGCATGACACGTAAACTGAGAGCTGTGTTTTACTACTGACGACTATTTGTTGCAAACCAATCAACTGACGGATCCTCATTTACTTACTTACTTACTTATGGCTTTTGAAGACCCTGCAGATTCATTGGAACCCTCACATAAGCCCGCCATCGGTCCCTATCCTGTGCAAGATTAATCCACTCTCTATCATCATATCCTACCTTCCTCAAATCCATTTTAATATTATCCTCTCATCTACGTTTCGGCCTCCCCAAAGGTCTTTTTCTCTCCGGTCTCCCAACTAACACTCTATATACATTTCTGGATTCGCCCATACGTGCTACATGCCCTGCCCATCTCAAACGTCTGGATTTAATGTTCCTAATTATGTCAGGTGAAGAATACAATGCGTGCAGTTCTGTGTTGTGTAACTTTCTCCATTCTCCTGTACCTTCATCCCTCTCAGCCCCAAATGTTTTCCTAAGAACCTTATTCTCTGTTCCTCTCTAAAAGTGTGAGTCAAAGTTTCACAACCATACAGAACAACCGGTAATATAACTGTTTTATAAATTATAACTTTAAGATTTTTTACAGCATGCTAGATGACAAAAGCTTCTCTATCGAATAATAACAGGCATTTCCCATATTTATTCTGTGTTTAATTTCCTCCCGAGTATCATTTATATCTGTTACTGTTGCTCCAAGATATTTGAATTTTTCGAAAGATAAATCTCAAATTTTTATATTTCATTTCGTACAATATTCTGGTCACGAGGCATAATCATATTCTTTGTCTTTTCGGGATTTACTTCCAAACCTATCGCTTTACTTGCTTAAATTAAAATTTCCGTCTTTTACCTAATCGTATGTGGATTTTCTCCTAACATATTCACGTGACGGACCCTTGCCAGAGATTATAGTAGATTCATTCCGAGAAGATCCAGTGATTGTGCGACTATGGAGAAGGCTTTCTTCGAGTACTTCTATTTCTGCTGTTGTTCTCAGTTCACAACGTCTCATTGTCAGCATGTTATTGCCAGTGAATAGCTTCTGTAATTTAAAAGGAACATTTGAAAAATGCAGTATTAATACTTATTTGTGAATTAGGATTGTAAGTAGCAGGCAACCCTATTTGACCGTCCAGAGAAGGAATGACGATGATTGCCAACTTTCTATTACCCAAACCCCGCACTTCTTATCTATGATGGATGGTGATAAAATATCGGTGAAAGCTCCGGCAGTTGGTTCAAGATGCTGCGGATTCCAGCTCGAGGGGGAGTGACCTTAATTAGGACCTGCGATACCGAATTCATTACTGAAACGTGACCACGGCCGAACTGCAGGCTAATGTTACAACTTGATTGCCGAAGGAAGCAAATCAGTACGAGATACAAATCCGTATGGTGTGGGGCTTTGCTATAAACCTTATCGAAATTATCTGATTTAGTTTTCCGATTTTAGCTCGGTGATAGTTTGTATTTTTCCCTCAATCAAATAGATTCCGAGTTCGATCACCGCCGAAGAAAGAGGAATATTTTTTTTCTTTTCTGAAGAGGAAGAGAGCGTATTTATTATTATTATTATTATTATTATTATTATTATTATTATTATTATTATTATTATTATTATTATTATTATTTACTTACTTACGTATGGCTTTTAAGGAACCCGCAGGTTCATTGTCGCCCTCACATAAGCCCGCCATCGATCCCTATCCTGTGCAAGATTAATTCAGTCCCTACCATCATATCCCACCTCCCTCAAATTCATTTTAATATTATCCTCCCATCTACGTCTCGGCCTCCCCAAAGGTCTTTTTCCCTCCGGCCTCCCAACTAACACTCTATATGCATTTCTGGATTCGCCCATACGTGCTACATGCCCTGCCCATCTCAAACATATGGATTTAATGTTCCTAATTATGTCAGGTGAAGAATACAATGCGTGCAGTTCTGCGTTGTGTAACTTTCTCCATTATCCTGTAACTTCATCCCTCTAAAGCAGGCATGTCAAAACTCTGCACATTGTGCACTTGTCTCTGTGCGATGTGCAGTTCCTATTCCCCTACATGAAGGGAGTGAATCGGCTTGGAGGGGAACGCGACAGGGCTGTACATTACCTGCAATAGCAGAACAGCTTTGGTTTCAGTAACACAGATCAGTACGGGTGTGCTCATTGAGCTGTGATTGTGAATTCGTTATGAAAAATATAGTGAGGAGTCCACAGATATAACGAAGAAGAGAAATCACGAATCATATAACATAACTGTTATAATGTTTTCCTCAGCCAACTGTAATTATTTTAAAATGAAAGGCTTTCATCATATCATGTGGACACAATAGTGAAGTGAGATTTTAAATCAGATTAGTAAAGTTCTCAAAATATATTCGCCAGCTCTTATTTCTTAATTGGTACTCTCACGGCAAGACAAACATGACAATGATGTTGTTTTGGAGTCTGTACTAACACAGCCAACAATGGTTAGACGACTTACAACTTTTATTTGATAAGCTGATAAGTGATGAGAATATTGAGTGAAGAATACATGTGAGGGCCTTGAGGTTGTAAGGGAAGGAAGAAAGCAACTATTTGTAAGGCGGAAAAATTTTCTGGAAAAATAATACATAATGGCGAATTTTCCATCTCACGTTACTATATTATCTTAATATACTTACGTTAATCTTTAAACTTGACATAAAGAAAATGTCCTCGCTTCACAGCTTGTGAAGTACTCTTTTAACTCAATTCAGTAACGCTCCCAACTTGTTGATACTTGCTCTCAACGTTTTCCAAATAAACTGTATACAAATTTAAATTCAAGCTTAATTTATCCAATTTATTAATAATAATGTGAATTTATATTAGTATACAGCAAGGAAATGATTCCAGTGTAAAAGCCTCACAATGTCCTATTGCATGCAATTGGGAGTAAAATATTTTCTTTAACATTTGTGCACCAATGGTCCCAATAATGTTTGACGAACAATGAAAGAGTATTACTTTGAAATAATCAGTACCTACTACGTAAAATGAAGTACTGTGTTCTTTTTTTGTTGTTTCGAAATTACTGCAATATTTATATTTTCTTGAAATACTGCATACAAATCATGTAAATAAATGATTCTTTACAAACGACTGCTTTGTGAATTGTAACTGAGTAAATCTATTGTTTCTTGTGTTACAATTATTGTAAAATATAAACACTGACAATAAATGTGTTTTTTTCCTTCTGCTAAATATGTTTATAATGCCCAAATGTCAATTTAATTGAACACTAGAAGTGTAGAATAGATTCTTGTACATCCCTCCCGTTAAGAACTGGTAAGAGCAACACGTGAATGACGCAATGTGCACAGACCGGCGTTCCGCACACATACACTGCACTTTCAGTGTCTGATTTCTGACATGCCTGCTCTAAAGGCTGGTTCACAATAAACCGGAAACGAGAATCGGAACGAAAACGAAAACGGTAAAATTGTTAAAATGTATACATTTAAATGTGAGCATTCACAATTCACGAAAAGCTTGCCGGAGCCCGAGATCGGGAACGGAGAGTTGGCCAAGTTTCAACTTTGGCGTTCACGTTTTCGATCACAGCCCACTAGATTCATTTTATTGCCATCTAAAAGCTATTCTGTCGTCGTATATTTTGTAGCAAGAAGACCGTGATATAACCTATGCATTATTTTGTTCTGTGCTGTGCATCATGGAGCAAGTTTTATTTGATGAGATTCTAATATTGAAATCCTCACGTTTACGATAAGCGGCGTGCCTCGTATAAAGATGAGAAAATGAAGGAGAATACGTGGCTTTCAATAGCTGCATCTTTGAACACCGATCGGAAGCGAATCATATTTTATTACTATATTGGTTGTATTACACACTACATATTCACGCTTCAATTCAATAACTACTGTTGTGTTCATTTTTGTTCTATTATTATTCTCTAATTATTTTACGTTATGGTAGACTTAAAATAGGTTGTGATAATAAAGATGCATGGGCATATTTATAGTACCGTACCTAATGAAATGTTTCAGTTGAAATTTCGAAGTTGGTTAACCTGTGTTTATGTTTTTTTATTGGGTTATTTTACGACGCTGTATCAATATCTAGGTTATTTAGCGTCTGAATGATATGAACGTGATAATGCCGGTGAAATGAATCCGGGGTCCAGCACCGAAAGTTACCCAGCATTTGCTCGTATTGGGTTGAGGGAAAACCCCGGAAAAAACCTCAACTAGGTAACTTGCCCCGACCGGGATTCGAACCCGGGCCACCTGGTTTCGCAGCCAGACGCGCTGACCGTTACTCCACAGGTGTGGACTGTGTTTATGTTGGCTGCCTTGTACTCATGAGAGAACGCCATTGGTCAATTATATACAAATAACATCAGAATGCGTAATATCGACTTTACATATCGATATGCATAGTCGTCTACGTTCTCGGTTTATTGTGAATCAAAAATTTTCATATTCACGTCCTCTGCTTCTCGTTTTCATTCTGGTTCTCGTTCCCGGTTTATTGTGAAGCAGCCTTTAGCCCCAAATATTTTCCCAAGAATTTTATTCTCAAACATTCTTAATCTCTGTTCCTCTCTCGAAGTGGGAGTCCAAGTTTCGCAACCATAAAGAACAACCGGTAATATAACTGTTTAATAAATTCTGTGAGATTTTTTGACAGGAGACAAGGTGGCAAAAGCTTCTCAACCGAATAATAACAGGCATTTCCCATGTTGATTCTGCGTTTAATTTCTTCCCGAGTGCCAATTATATTTATTACCGTTACTCCAAGATATTTGAATTTTTCCATCTCTTCGAAGGATAAATCTCAAATTTTTATATTTCCATTTTGTACAATATTCTGGTTACGAGACATAATCATACACTTTGTCTTTTGGGAATTTACTTTCAAACCTATCGCTTTACTTGCTTCAAGCAGAATTTCCTTGTTTTCCCTAATCGTTTGTGGATTTTCTCCTAACATATTCACGTCATCCGCGTAGACAACCATTTCCATCTAACCTAATCTCTTGTACTCCCACGAAGTCTGTTCTATATCTAGCTAGTTCTTTTGCTACTAATGTTACCCCTCCTGTTCTATAAAGACTAGTTACGTTCCAAGTACCAAATCTCATAACCTTGCTCCTTTGCTGTGGTCGTGCCGGAGAATCAGTCCCATTCCGAGGATTATTGTTTGGTTTCGTAACAAGCTGTTTTTTTACGGTGATTGGTTGTTAGCCCTTCGCCCAACCCCAAGCTGGAGGACCACCCCTTATCGGCTGTCCACGACTGCTTATTAAATATATTCGCAGCTACCCTCCATATCTGGAGGCCGTCTCCTCTATTCGCAACCTGAGGACGCGCCATGCCGTAGTGATAGGACCCACAATACATGAATTATTATTATTATTATTATTATTATTATTATTATTATTATTATTATTATTTTTAATGGTATAGGCCTATGCAGTTTTTTTAACTGTTGCGTGGAAGCTACGGCTAAATTATGGATGTTTGTCCGTTATTATTGTAATGTTCTGTACTGGCAAAAAGTGACGTCCGGTTTTGTCGTGGCCCCTTCTCATCGGAGTCCCATCATGTGAATGTGTCGTAAGTAAAGCGAATGCTATGGAATGATGATGAAATTTAGGTCAATTAATTACGTTGATGCCTAATTTGGGGAAATAGGAGAACCCCGAGGAAACACTCAACTGCGGCTTAATATGCCAGATCATGGTCAGTGAATCCCCCCCCCTCCAAAAGGGAGCTAAGGATAAGAGAAACTCTCGACACATACATATGTTAAATATCCAGGTCTGACTTTGACTCGATCTCAGACTGCCTCCTGTGTAAATAAGTATATAAATAAATAATTAAATAAATACGGCCTAGATACAGGAGGCGGTTAGAGATTGAGTCCAAGTCAGACCTGATGTTTAGGATATGTATGTATCGAAAGTTTCTACGGGCTAGACCAGCGGTCATCAGCACAGTGCACCCTCGGGCTAGTGTCTGTTACCCGTGGATATGACATTGCACGGGCGTGCATCCGTGGCTGCTGATGGGTATGCTTCCTCTCTCCTTTCTGCACGACGGTGGATATTACGATACACTTCTTACCCGTTACCCATTTCAGCGAGTGCTGACGACCACTGGCCTAGACCACAAAGCTACCGCGGAGACGGTCGTAAGCTTCTTCACTGAGGTAGATTGAAGTTCCGGGGAATTCCCTAAAATGACGTAATTTAGTGTCTTGGCACTGAAGAAGACTTAGAGCTGAGATAGTACAGAAGTAGGACTATAATTTAATCAACTGTTTTATTCAGTGTATTGTACAGGGGGATTGAGTGGGTTTAAAATATCTTGAAAGTTAAAGAGTAACTCCTGCTGTTGTCCAACGGTTACTACACTTGCTATTAGATCCGAAATTTGAACGTTCAAATCTGACCAATGCGATGCATTATAAGGGCGATGAAAGAATAAAATCGGCAGTAAAAAAGGTCGAGAATGGACATCACATTGAGCACCTCCTATGAACAAGTGTTTAGATCCCAGAAAGTATTTGTTGTAGGACCTATGGCCTATTTCTGTAGTGCTCGAGAAAAGTGACACAAGTCAGTTTCCACAAACCTTTTTTGATAATTTATTGACAACTTACGGAACATCTGTTCGCTTGGAAAAAAATACATTAGGTATTACTCCCATTACAATAATTCATGCAGAAAAAAATCAATCGACATAAACCAGTGTAAGTTGTCAATAAATTATCAAAAAAGGTTTGTGAAAACTGACTTATGTCACTTTTTCCAAGCACTCAGATTTATTAGATTTTTTTTTCTTGTGTTGATGCATACTAGCACTTCCTAAATATTGATAATTCTTTGAACACACTGTATAGCCTACTTGCTGCCTGTAAGTAAAGTGAAGGTTCTTTGCCACATTAACGATGTAGTTTTGTCATTTTTTTTAACATTACAGAAAATGATCAGTCTCAAAATTTGATTTATGTAAGGTCTTTTGAGGCCATTATCTATTAAACTGCATTTGAAAACCTTCGAACTATTTGTAATGGTCCCCTACAGGTGTCGGCCTTGCAGTAAATAACGCAAAACTGTATATATCGCAGACCGTGGATACTGGTTTGCCTTTATGCAAATAAAGCTTATTTCCTGCACTCGAAATGACTTGTCAACTACTTTCTTAAAAGGCATAACTCCGATAAACCCATCATTATCCCTGATAACCTGCAAAAAACACTGAGCTTTCTTTTGTTTTTCTTTGTTTTCTCAACGTGTGTGATAGTCTTTTTCGTCATTCTGTGATTTATTAGTAGCGACACTTCGGTTTTTCCGATGTACGAATTCTATGAAAATTTAATGACTAGTATTTTTGTTGATAGATACCGTTGTTTCTGTGCTATGGAAACGGAATAAATTAATATCATAATTGAAGCGTCGGCTGAAACAACGTTATAAGTTATATTTGGTAAAATTTACAGGAGCTGCAAAAATGTGTACGCGTACAACGTTGTTCTTATAAGGTAGCAAACTTTTGAGTGGACAAATTTCACGTACTGCATTGATGGACAGTTGCAAGTTGAGTATAGCAAGGTAACATGACATACAACATTATTACACGCAAACACGCCGAATGAAAATTTTGTAACTTACAACGTTGTTCCAGCCGACGACGCTTCAATTATCTTACAATATTGACGACCGTTTTAATGTGAAATATGATTTAAATGTTTTAGTCTAAGAATTACGAGTACAATGCTTATGAATCGACTTCGAAGGCATGTTGTTTTATTTTGTCTTCATTTTTTCTGTTGACAGTAAGAGGTAGGCCTACTCAGGTATTAGAAATTAGAGCATAACGTAACCAAAACTAATGTCCGGTAACGTTTCGAATTTTTGGTTGCCAGGCAACGACATAAAACAAAAGATATGAAATAAATGAATGAGGTGTATAAACAATTGAATGCTCTTTCATATCTGTACTAATAATAAATCTGTAGCCGAAATTTTTCTGGTAATTTTCGATTTTACAAAAATAATTGGTTCTAACATATACAATTAACCACCCTGAAACCGAAAATAGCTTTTTTGAAATTTTTGTTTGTATGTCTGTCTGTCTGTCTGTCTGTCTGTCTGTCTGTATGTTTGTTACCTTTTCACGCGATAATGGCTGAACGGATTTCGATGAAAATTGGAATATAAATTACGTTCGTTATAACTTAGATTTTAGGCTATATGACATTCAAAATACATTATTTAAAAGGGGGGTTATAAGGGAGCCTGAATTAAATAAATCGAAATATCTCGCTTATTATTGATTTTTGTGAAAAATGTTACATAACAAAAGTTTCTTTAAAAATAATTTCCGATAAGTTTTATTCCTTGGAAAATTTTGATAGGACTGATATTTAATGAGATCAGTGAGTTTTAAAATTAAAATAACTGCCATCTAAGGCCGAGTAATGAAATGAAAACAACTGACTTCGTCTATAAGGGGCCTTGGACAGCAACAATCGAAAGCTATGAAAGATAGCCTACAGATAATGTTTCTGTGTTTGTATGAAGTAATATCAGAAGCTAAATTAACCGATTTGTATAATTAATTATTAATTCACCATTGGAAAGTGTAGTTTCTCTAGATGGACATAATGCTATAATGTTATTACAGTAACTTCTGAGTGAATCGAGGACAGGTAAGATTAAAATAGCTTCTTATGCACAGAAAACTTAATAGGCTATTCTGTACATTCGTTTCCTGTATTTCCTAAAATAATTTTTATGACCAAATGAGTGGTCTCTGGATCAAAATGATCGCATATTAATTATGCAAATACAATTTAAATTAAGTAACATAATAAACGATTTATCCTTATATCAAACACGAATGTTCCCTGGATCAAATGTCCTATTTTAATTATGTAATTACTTTATACTTTATTTCTAACGGGTGCAGCGGAGCGCACGGGTACGGCTAGTTCAAGTATAAAAATATAGGGATGCCATTTGAAATTTCTAAAGGGAGGAGGCTGGGGTGGGGGTGAAATTTAAAATGCAATTAAGCCTGGTTTCAGACTTCCCCCTCAATATCTAAATTGACGTGTTTTTTGTTTAAGTTGAATTCATTTTAAATAATTCGATATTTAGACTGGGAAATTTTGAAATGAAAGCCCTGTATGGGACCAACAGTGACAAACCGGACGGCTGGGGACAGATTTCATTTTTGGTTGGACTTTCCTGCATATTAGTAGACCATTATCTGAGTGCCTCTGACCTCAGTGGCGTTGGTATGTTTGCATCCACAGTGCGGATAATGTGAGGGCAGTGACATGGGAATGATTAGTATGTACAGTTACCCAATAGAATCATCTCGACATGTGACTCACTAGCAGAGTTACCTTAGCAGTTTTTTCTAATGCGTGTGTTCTGTTTATTAATTGTAATTGCTTACTATAGCGTCACAAGAATAAATATCTTGCCTGCCAGACAACTGAAGTAATGGCTGACTTTTTACACTTACAAAATATTATTTCAATTAATTTTATTATTTATAGGCCAGAGTAATAGTTTTATTCCGATTAAAATATTTTGTTCAAGAATATTTTTGCCATCAGCACAACTAGCTAACATTAAGAGGTGCTAAAATGTTTTTTTTTTTTTATTTATTTAATGGTCGACCAGCATACATGCTACACAGACCACTATTAAATGATGTCTTATCACATATACAGTAGCATGATGAGGTTGGTTGTAAAGGCTCCTCTAATTAAATTTATTTCTAAAAAGTTAAGAATTAATTAAAAATATATTATTATATATGTATATATTTTATAGTCACCATAGAAATTCAAATAGCAACAGACTTCGGAATGAAAATTTCAACAACAAAATCAAAAGTAATGGCCTTCGTTGGCACAAATCCAGTAAGGAGCAAAATTATAGTACCGTAAAAGTGGACAACTTTGCACTACATTTTAAGGTTTTGTTATAATAACTGAACAAAAAATGATTTGTGTTTCTTAAAAAAATGTATGTCAATACTATGATTAGGACCTAAACATTTATTCTAAATTCAGATCTTTGGAACGATAAATACATTAAGAAAAAAATTTTAGGTCCAATGTTGTACAACAATGTGGGACATCTTTGCTCCAAACGATTCTTCTTGCTATTTTTCCCTACTACATTCAACTGGTGCAAAATTACAACACTGTAGTTGAACTTTCATATCATAGAGACCATGTTTATTAGTACAGTAGTATTTTACAGTAATGAATCCTAACAATAATGATACAGTTCCTAGTTTTTAATCAGTTTAAATATTTTGAAATCTCTGGAACATTAAATTATCCCCGGTTTGACACCTCTGAGTTCAAATCTTGTCACTGTTTTCTTTGCAGCACTTGGTCGGCTTTTACACTTGGAAGGCGCAATGCTGACATCAGTTTCAGCATCCAAAATGACATCTATATCATATTCACTACCAGAGAACTGATTATCTGCAATATTCTTCCTCTTTGCTGAGTTTTTAGAATGTCATCTTCTTCTGCTTCTGTTTTTCTTGATGTCTCTCCTGTAGTTCCTTAAATGAGACATGGAGCCATGCTTACTGGAATAGAATAATATAATGCCTTAGTAACTAGTGAAAAATGCGTATTCTACAGCTATTTTATTCCAATATACACTGCAGTTGACTATTACTGTTGTTCACTGGTACACAGTGTGTGTTGTTGTAAATGTCATTAAGAAGATCGCGGTGCAAAGTTGTACTTCAAAGTAATGTGACTGAACATTTCTGCATTGCGCTCATTTAATCCATGTGAATCATTATTTTAATTTTTTGCAATATGCAAACCAAACTTACACGTACATAAATTAATGTAAATTTATTGTTAAAACTTACCTTTTCAATATATGATTCTAAAGTTTCAGTAACACAACACAAAACGTCCATCACCATTTCAACAACTCATTTCATAGATGATGGACAAATGAACGATTGGTAAAATAACTTGCACCAGTTGGTAGCTCAAATCACAGACTTGAAAAAGAGCTACCAGACAAACGGAATACTCTGCACGAGATCTATAAAATCACATGTACAATTCAAAAAGTGTTGGTGGTGCAAAGTTACACTCATGGTGCAAAGTTGCCCAGTTTTACGGTACATGATAACTGTTTAGAACAAATTCAAAGCTTTAAATATCTAGGTTGTGAATTAATTTACATTAATTAAGTATATATAAACCAAATACACTCAAAAAAACATATACATTTTATGAATTCTGAACAAAATAACTCAGCCTTGTACAAAAAAAACTTAAGATAAGGAGCATACAACACTTGGTTTTACCGCCTTTATTATATGGTAGTGAAATTTGGACTCTAAAGCAAAAAGATAAAGAAAGATTGCGTACAGTTAAGAAAAAAACAGCAAGTTAAATATACACTTTTTGATCACAGGCAAAGTGGAAGATATTTTAAATATAATTAAACGTGATATCATGTTCTAAAAAAAAGGATTCAGAATTACAAAACCAAATGGTTGAAACATATTTATTGAATGAAGAATAAAATAATCCCTACGATAAATTATAATTCTGCTGGTTGGAGACGCCCTAAGGTCAAAGAAGATACTACTAGATGAGGTCGGCATAGATCTATTTACGTCTAGTTTGTGTTGGTGGTGGTGGTGGTGGTGGTGGTGGTGGTGGTGGTGATTATTATTATAGAAACTAATGGCAAGCAAAATGTCAAAAAATGAAATTTTAGAAACTATGTGTACTGTCGTTTCTAGCTGAACTGTTTAGCTGAATGGCGAGAGAACGTAAGGGGCATATGTCCGGTACAGCTACTGAGCGGATATCCCGTTTATATTTTGAGATCCTCAAATAGGCATTGTAGTAATTGCTTGCTTCTTTTGTTTGCAGGTAAGGAAGACAACGTTACGTCGTTGTTGCGGGAGATTCTTCCGAACAGGAGTTGTCCACTGCGCGAGGTCAGTTCACGAACTTTGCATGCTCGAGTAACGGTTCCTGCATTCTCGATTACTCACTCGTATTTGAATACTACAATCAGGTCGCTTTTATAAACTGAAATTAGCGAATAATACAATGAAAATGATAGAGTACTATCATGCTTAGGATGCTTTGTTAAAAATTGATAGCGCAATATCACGCTTATACTTTGTTAAAAATTTATAACGCAATATCATGCTTATGCTTTGTTAAAAATTGATAGCGTAATATCATGCTTATGCTTTGTTAAAAATTGATAGCGTAATATCATGCTGATACTTTGTTAAAAATTGATAGCGTAATATCATGCTTATGCTTTGTTAAAAATTGATAGCGCAATATCATGCTTATGCTTTGTTAAAAATTGATAGCGCAATATCATGCTTATGCTTTGTTAAAAATTGATAGCGCAATATCATGCTTATGCTTTGTTAAAAATTGATAGCGCAATATCATGCTTATGCTTTGTTAAAAATTGATAGCACAATATCATGCATATGCTTTGTTAAAAATTTCTAGCGTAATATCATGCTTATGCTTTGTTAGAGTTCGAAGATTTTCGATGTGTTCTTCTGATGAAAGATCTCAGTCTTAAAGCACTTGTTCAATTTCTCTTATTCATAGTTATATGATCAAGGAAATCTCCAACACAATTAATTAAAATAAAATACCATGTTGTCTTGAGTAAACAATCGAAAATTCACTGAAACTAAAAAGAAAACGTTTCGTGAAATGTTATTTCCCACCCTTACATGACAGATGACTAAGAAGAGACAATAACCATCGCCACAAGAATTCTCTGTACGCGCACTTCCTAGTGTTGATGCTCTTTGTGAGGGTTGGTACATATTTGCATTTTACGACGGTGAAATTAGGTCCGCCCCATTATACTGGAAAATAACCCCATCTTGACACACCCTGCCCAAGGGGCTCATATACCACAGTTTGCAAACATGGTTTCACTGCATTATGTTCGTCTCCTTTATTTAATACAGTTGAAGGTGAAACGTTTACTTCGTTAAAATATGCAGCAAAAAGAAAGTATAACTATTCTATCAATTTCTGCTATCCTCAGTAGTAATTAAAACTTTTATCTACCAAATTCTTTTACTTGTTATATCATTGTATAAAATATAAATCAATCCTTTCAGGGTGCAAATTTGATGCCAGAACCTGAGTTGTCTGCCTCGTCGTGAGACTTTCTGCTGTTATTTTTTAAACAAGTTATAGGCGCAATTTAACTTGAATTTCCTCCCACCTATTACACACTAACTTTTAAGCATAAATTTTGTGTACACATGTCTTAATGTGATACATAAAATTTAATTTAATTTTATTTGGATGATAAGGAAAAATCCGGAGCTTCCAATAATATACAAGAAACCTTGCCATAGTAGCAGAAATGAAGGTTAACAGACAGATGACTTGGTCATGTGGTTAGAATGTGATGGAAAAGTGGTAAAGAAGATTTTCACAAAAAAACAGAAGGGCGTAAATTGAAAGACAGACCTTGATAAAGATGACTGGATGACGTAGAGGAGGACCTGAGGAGGATAGAAATCAAGGTATGGAAAACTAGAACAAGAGAGTTAGTGGAGCGCTGGAAGTATTCGGAAGGATAGAGCCCTACATAGATTGTAGTGCCGGGGAGTAAGTAAAATATACAATACTCGTGAAGAATATACATTTTCTAATGAGTGGATTATAAGTAGATAATAATGACATGACGGTCGGGAAAACTGAAATACCGTGAGAATACCTAACCGAAAACTGCCAAGGTGAACCGCAAATTCCACTTTGACACATCATTGCCAAAGGAAACATCGTTTGAAGTGTCGTGTAAACACTTCCCAGACTTGAAATAATGTTTAATATAGGCTACATAAAACATAAACTGAAATATAAAGATATTTTTCGCATATCGTATAAATGTGTGCGGAGAATGCATACTTAAAACTAACTGCTTCCTTGATCGCGGCAGTAGGCGGCGACTAATTAGTATAATGTTCCAGTCAGTGATATTCCCCAACAGAGAAGGAGTTTACAACATTTGCTTAAGGAATTTATTGTAATCCGTGGGTTTTCTATGAGGACAAAAACCTTTTTTTTCTGCCCAATATTGCTCTTGGATTACCTAGCCGGTGTTGTTCTTCGTAATCTAAATTAGATCAAAATTTCGGAATTCAAGTCATATAGACGGCGATGTGAACGTTTGCATGTCTTTCTTTCGAAAAAAACGAAGCTGGGAGTATCATTTTGTAGATAGGAAAAACCAGCAAAATTAAATCTATCATAAATATTATCGTTAAAAAAAGGAAAAAAACTGAGAGTCACGAAAATATCACACGCTTTCTCATTCGTTTCACGCGTTTCGTAAGAATTCAGTTACTTTATTATGTTTCGAACGATATTACTGTCTATAGTTCATTTTCTTGAACCTATTCAAAAGACACATTATATAACTCAGAATTATTTAACATAAATCGAAATGAGAAAATTAATTTTCGTTTTCTGGATTGCAGAAAAAAGGCGTTCTTTATAATCCCAAAAGCAAGACGTTTGACTTCATTGAGATGCTTATGGAGCTTCCCTCAAGACTTCAGCCGAAGTAGGCTTCTTGTACATCCGGGATGAAATGAGTTATGTGCCGATTGTGTTGGAAGACTAAACCGGCTCCACCATTCGTTACACCAGGCATTCTTCTCCAGCTATCAAATTCATATACCATAACTCTGATGTGAGCCTACCGTACCTCACAGATCTACGTCAGTCATCATATTCCCGTCGGAAAAGAAAGAACCTCGTGGCTCCAGTGTCTCTTATGCAGATGTGCGAGTCTTGTAGATTCTGCCACCATTGTCACCTACCAGTCTTTGTACAAACCACGAGAAACAGCACCATAGTGGACGATCGATTCAGTGTCACGCAAACACAAGTGGTGCCCTGTTTTTGAGACGTAGACGTAGGTGATAATGGAAGGAGAATTGTGGAGTTTGTTAGTGAAATGACGAGGAATAAATGAGAGAACATCGAGAAAATTTCTGACAACTTTGGCTCTGTCCACCACAAATACAATTGCACCTTTGCTGAGATTTGAAGTCGGGCACGAAGTCTTCATTAACCAGCACTCTGCCAACTGAGCTACCAAGACGGCTAATTTATAGTTTAAATGGATAGGCTATATGTGAATCATTTTGCAGAAATTTACATCAAATAATTATTTGCATTTTATAATAATATTTCTTGTTACCTGTATTTGCTGCGAGGAAATCAAAAGGAGGATAGCAATGACAAAGGAAGCTGTTAATAGGAAAAGGAGCATCTTCTACGGATCTCTGGAAAAAGAACTAAGGAAGAGACTAATGAAGTGCTCTGTGTGGAGTGTGATATTGTGTGGGGCGTAAACATGGATATTACGACGAAGTGAAGAGATGTGAATATAAGCATTTGAAAAATGTGGATAAGGAGAAGAATGGAACATTTAAAGTGGACAAACAATAAGAAATGAAGCTGTGTTGGAAAGGAAAGCTGGGTTTGCAGTGAAAGACCTGCCCTTGGGAAGAAATCTATGACTGAATGAATATGTATTGCTAGCTATATTGTGATACGTCACTTGTTTTTCTTAGCATTTACCTCTGTATGTATTTTAAAAGGGGTTTTGATCCAATGTAATGGAAATTTACACTGTGAGAGTATGTTTTACCACTGCAACCTCGCCATTCTGACTTGGCTGAGATTCGCCGCCTCTCTTCATATAAATTTGGAAGTTTGCATTTAAAATTTAAAATTATCCCTGTAATCGCCTAATATCGTTGTGAAACTATCCCACGCAATAGATCTGTCGGAGAAGTTGCCTACAACCACGGCGTTTCGCATGTAAACATCTCTGTAATCCGCAAGTTTCTGGACTTAACAATTAAGGTACAAGAATTTCCAGGGAAGGTACAATATGTTTAAAAGGAAATCGTAAAGAGTAAAGTATTTGTACGACCTTGTCAACTTGTTTCTAATTTAGGACTTCACGAGCTAGCTCAGTCGGTACAATGACTGATATAGACTAACAGGACGAGATTCAGTTGCTGAAGGAGACAAAGGAATTTTTATTTCGTCATAATTTTCAAGACTTTTTTTTACGTGGTTATTTAACGAAGCTTTATCAATTACGAGGTTATTTAACGTCGATGGCTTTGGTGATAACGAGTTGATATTTGGTGATATGAGGCCGAAGATTCGCCATTTGCCTTACGGTTGAGGAAAACCTCGGAACCCAGCGAGTATCGAACTCGCGACCGAGCATAACTCCGGATCGGCAGTAGACGCCTTTGCCGACTCAGCTACGACGATGGCTTTCCAAGACTTTTCAAACCTGGGAGTGGAGGGCTTACCTGGATTAAAGCGACAGCATTCAATGCTTGTCACTCATACGATCATAGTGCCTAGATGCGTCTGCGACAGGCGAAGGAGTCGATATCGGGTGTCCATAGCATTAGGAAGTCACATTACTTCTCTACCACGAAATTTTTCTGTCGAAGGTGTTGACTTCTTTTAATTTCTTATGGAAAGCAGAATTTATGAAGCAAACGTTTTTAATAATAATAATAATAATAATAATAATAATAATAATAATAATAATAATATGTTTATTATTATTATTATTATTATTATTATTATTATTATTATTTATTGAGTTGTTTCACAAAAATTTTGTTCAATAATCTATTATTAGCTCGCTCCCGGAAAATCCAAATCTTGTGCTAGGGAGTGTTCTCGGAAAGACAAAAGTAAAAATATAGAAAATATAGGCTATACAGGGTGTATAAAAAATACGGGGCATAATTTCAGGTATGTATTTCCCACATGTAGACAATCAAAATAGTTCATTACAACATGTGTCCGGAAACGCTTCATTTCCGAGTTATGGCCTTCTCAACATTGAAATTCACCTGAACGTTTTTGTTTCCGCAGGTCGTTGTCATTACAGAAGATGTTCAAAATGTTCACCTCCTGCTTGAATACAGACCTCACATCGATGTCTCATTGACCTGCGAACATGATCCCAAACTCCAGGAGTGTTGCGTATGTCCTCAGAACATGCCACAATTCGATTCCGAAGGGATTCCAAATCAGGCACCGGAGACGAATAAACCAATGATTTTAAATGGCCCCACAAGTAGAAATCGAGAGGGTTGAGATCAGGTGAGCGTGGAGGCCAAGCAATTGGGCCACTTCTACCTATCCCTCGATCAGGAAACCTTCGATCCAAGTACTGGCGAGCCGTACGACTGAAGTGTGCAGGAGCGCCATCATGCAAGAAGTGAATGTGTCGACGATTGATCAGTGGAGTGTCTTCTAAAACATGAGACATGGTGTCTTCTAAAACATGAGACATGGTGTTTCTAAAACATGAGACATGGTGTTTCTAAAACATGAGACATGGTGTTTTCCTGAACCGTAAATCTGTTTACAAGTACATGGGGTCCAACTAATCTATCACCAATGATACCGGCCCACATGTTGAGGGAGAACCACACCTGGTGATGAGATGGAACAGTTGCACGTGGGTTTTCATACGCCCATACATGCTGATTGTGGAAATTTGTTATGCCATCTCGTGTGAACTGTGCTTCATCTGTAAATAATACTAAGGCAGGAAAGTTCGGATTTACACCACACTGCTGCAAGAACCACTGACAGAACCTAACTCGTGCAGGGTAATCTGCTGGTGACAGGGCCTGTACACGTTGCAAATGTTAAGGATACAATTGATACTCTTTCAACAGTCTCCAGACAGTCGTATGAGGAACATTGACTTGCAACGCTACCCTTCGTGTGCTGATAGAAGGAGTCATGCTCACAGCCTCCAGAATCTCCTCCTGTACTTCTGGTGTTGTAGATCTTGGTCGTCCCCTTCCCAAGCCAGGAGAGTCAAATTTTCCATACTCGCACAGACGGTAATGGAGACGTACAAATGTCTTCCGATCTGGACATTGTCGCTGTGGGTACCTCTCCTGGTACAAACGACGAGCCAGCGCAGCATTGCCGTCCGCCTTACCGTACATGAAGTGTATCTCTGCCAGCTCTTGATTTGAATACATGTCGCACAGTCTAACGCCTACACAACACTGAATGTAACCTTCGCCTCGGAATTAACTGTCAGAGTGTCCTCTTAATGTCTCCTTTGACGGCAACGACCTGCGGAAAGAAAAACGTTCCGGTGAATTTCAATGTTGTGAAGGCCATAACTCGGAAATAAAGCATTTCCCGACACATGTTGTAATGAACTATTTTGATTGTCCACATGTGGGAAATACATACCTGAAATTATGCCCCGTATTTTTTAAACACTCTGTATTACGATAACATAAAAATATAAAGTAGGTGCATTAAAAATGAAATAAGATCGCTTATAATACAGCAATGTAGACAATATTTTTAAAAGTCCATTGTAAAAATAATTTATACACTTCCTTTTTAAAATATAAATTATTCATTATTGTTAGGTATGGATAATTTATTAATAAAAGAATTGTATTCTTGGGCCGAAATTAGAACCAGATTCGGTATTATACTTGGGTATAATTAGTGGGAGAGGAATATTGTAGCATATGTTCTTGTGGGAAAGTATGATAATTTGACGAGTAGACCTACTTTGTTTTGTTTTTATGGTAATATGTTAGTATATATTCGTAATTAATTTTAATTACTAAATTTTTGAAATGTTTGTATATGAGATTTATTTTGTTAAATTTCTTATCTTGCTAACACCAAGTAAAATGAAATATCTCAGGCCTCAAGAAAAAGCAGTAAGCCTACACTATATACACACCCATACTTGCAATCATATTATTTATATACATTACACAAATTCATTACTTTACATACATACATACATACATACATACATACATACATACATACATACATACATACATACATACATACATACATACATACATACATACATACATACACCATAACATCACATTCTATTTTAAACTGCATGGGCTGTTAGTCAATAAAGCGACGATACAGAATTTGTTTGCTTGGCAGTTGCAGTGTAATTGAAGTTGCCTAATAAATAATACTCTCTTGCAGTCGATTCGTTAAAACAGGATCACTGAATCTACTGGGTTTGAAATTCGATAAGTTAGGTTACAAGTTATCATTTGCACTTTTGCCGATCGTTAGTCAGTGAACGCTTTCGTGTATTCATCTCTGATAACAATTATGAAGATGGTACCTAACAAGTGCATCGCGATCCTAACGAGGGTCACGACCTGCGATTTGTGCAGAATGTCTGGGGGGGGGGGGGTATTTCCCACTGCAGCTTCCTCCCGGTGAAAGTGAGGCCGCTTTTACTTTCGATGCGCATGCGTGTAACGACCGCTTTCTCCAGCCGCTGGAAAGTGGCCAGAAGAAAGTGCTTCTCTCAGACTACGCGTACCACGAGATGCTGCATCAACTGCATGGGTTCACAGTGTGTGCGTTTCATCTGCTTGAAGGCCGTAGTCGCTTGCTTTTATTCGCATATGGAGCAGGATAGAGAAACGAACAGTCGAAACCATTTCGCGCGAGTCATGCCTCAGTTGTTACAGTAGACGTTTGGTAGCAGTTCATCAAGTGAGTGCTTTTTTGAGGTTTGAAATGTATTAAGCCAACGAAATAAGGTCGTGTTTACAAGAGAACTAATTTAAAGTCATTCTGTTGTATCCATTGTTGACATTTTGCTTTTGATGCATTCAGTGAAGAACACTGAACAAAACTTGGTAGACCTCTTATTTAATTAAACTCTTATTTCTAAACAACACACTACTCTGAAAGGTATGAGACTTCATGTTATCACTGTGATTGTTTAGGAACAGATTAAGAGTATTCCACCGTGTGCTGGAACTTAATATTTCCAGCGTTTCGGAACTGCACACAGATTGCATATTGAGGGAAAATTAATACTACCTGAAGGGTCATCTAATTACTCTGTTAGGCCTGTTATGTCTGATTACTCCAAACAACTGGGCCCAGAAACTGAGGAAAAGCAATAATTGTATGTAATGTATGTAATGTATGTATGTATGTATAAAACCTTCTACTCCCTATCTGTTTCTCGCTCCGTTCTTATCTTTCCTTCCTTCACAGATGTGATCTTTGGATATTACAGTGGTAAATTCTCAAAAGAATGGGAAAATCTTGAAAATGCAATAGTAATGATAATAAAGTATCAAGTTTTGGGCTCCATCATCCATACGAGGTTTATCAAGCCACACCTGCACAAATAGCGAGTAGCGAATTCCCTGGTTATGTGGTCAACATGAAGCAAGTTCTCCGTTTACAACACAGTACAAGACGAGGAGTACATTCACAGTCCGTATTCATTCATTCAATGTTCTGCCCAAGGGCAGGTCTTTCACTGCAAACCCAGCTTTCTCAGCCTTTCCTATTTTCTGCCCTCCCCGTCTCCTTATATGATCCATATATCTTAATGTCGTTTATTACCTGATATCTTCTCCTGCACCGAACTCTTCTCCCGTTCACCATTCCTTTCAGTGCATCCTTCAGTAGGCAGTTTCTCCTCAACCAGTGACCCAACCCATTCCTTTTCCTCTTCCTGATCAGTTTCAGCATCATTCTTTCTTCATCCACTCTTTCCAACACAACTTCATTTCTTATTTTGTCTGTCCACTTTACACGTTCCTTTCTTCTCCATATCCACATTTCAAATGCTTCTATTCGTTTCTCTTGACTTCGTCGTGATGTCCATGTTTCTGCCCCCATACAATGCTACACTCCACACAAAGCACTTCACTTGTTTCTTCCCTAATTATTTTTCCAGAGGTCCGCAGAATATGCTCCTTTTTCTATTAAAAGCTTCCTTTACCATTGCTATCCTCTTTTTGACTTTCTGGCAGCAACTCATATTACTGCTTATAGTACACCCCAAGTATTTGAAGCTGTGCACTTGATCTACTGCCTCATTTAGAATTCGCAAGTTTATCTTCTGTATTTTTCTTCTTGTGACCATGCTCTTCGTCTTATTTGCATTTATCTTCTTCCCATACTGCTCACAGCTGTCATTTAGCTTCAGTAGCATATCCTTAATATCATTTCCTCTTCTAGAATAACTCTTCTCGGGTTCTCAGCCAGGTGAGTTGAGATTTGCTTCCAAGCTTTCGATGACTAGCTCTGCCATCTTCTTCAGGGAATGAAGTGATGTGGGACCATGTCGAACTTGCGGATGCTGCGATGCATTTCCTCCCCGTAAAGGTGAACAATGTATGACTTGAGGCTTTCCCGGCGTTTTATGTAGAATAACTCTACTCGGGTTCTCAGCCAGGTGAGTTGGAGATTTGTTTCCAAGATGTGGGACCACATCACTTCATTTCCTGAAGAAGATGGCAGAGCTAGCCATCGAAAGCTTGGAAGCTAATCAACAACTCACCTGGCTGAGAACCCGAGAAGAGTTATTCTACATCAAACCTCGGGAAAGCCTCAAGTCGTACATTTCCTCTTCTGCTAGCAACGCCATATCATCAGCACTTTATTCTTCTTCCTCCTACTATTACTCCTCCCATGTTTTGAAAACAGTTCTTTACTAAATCCTCCAAATAGATGTTGAACAGGGCAGGTGATAAAGGACATCCTTGACGTACTTCTTTCCCAATTTCACTTCCTTCTGATATTTCTTCTCCTATCCTGACTTTGACTCGTTGTTTCATATAAATATCACTGAAGTCTTCTCTCTTTCCAATCCACACAAATTTTCTTTAGGATCCCCATCAGTTTATTCCAATCCACTCTGCCAAAAGCTTTTTTTAGGTCCACAAATACTACATACACTTCTTTATTTTTCTCTAGATATCTTCCGCCGGTTGTCCGTAGCAGTCCAATTGCATCTCTCGTACCTTTTCCCTTCCTGAAGCCAAAGTGCTCTTCTTCCAACTGTTCTTACATCTTAGAATCTTCGCCGAGTGCGATATGAGACTGATAGTCCTGAACTCCTTACATGAGTCATTCCATGTCAAATCGAACACCTACGAAACATGACAACTTAATATTTGCTCCAATTTTTTATATATATATTCTATTGATGAAATTAAATAACCCATGTGTAATTTTTTCGGGCTGACACAATTATTTAGTCATTTCTTAAATGTTACATTTTCCGTAAATTTGGATGCAACGTATTATGAAAATGGTTATACCGAAGGTTCTATAAATCGTAGAAATTTCTTATTTATGTCATTTTAAAGTGCATTAATTGCAGTATTATATACTAATTTTTAGTGTTCAATCAAAATATAAAATGGGCCCCTTTTAGGGGGTTATATTTTTTAAATACGTTTTCATATATCAGGTACTTACTTCTAAAAAGGGGAAAAAATATCATTATATTCTTTGAAATGTTTTACGTAGAACTGCGTTGGTTTTAGAACTCTATTCGAATCAGAAGTCGCTGTGAAAATAATTTACTGATGGTGTGTTCGGGTTGGATTGAGTGAGACCGCGCGCCGGAGCATACAGCTGCGACAGCAGCAGCGAGAGTGATTAATACATTATGAGTGGTGCGGTGTTACTTTACTTAAATAAACAGATAACCTCTAGTCCTAAAAGCACGTAATGTCCCTTTAACACTTAGCAGTCTCCCTTTAATTTATCTAACAATAATTCCTAAGTCTTTCGAAATAGGTATCGTGTTGTGTGCATGTCAAATCAAACACCTGTATACGAAACATGACCATTTAGTATTTGCTTAAATCTTCTAAAATATGTTGTGCAGATCAAAATAAGAGGTCTGTAATTTTTTCTGGGATCATACTTTAAAATTTTACTACTTTTACTCTTTTAATTATATGACAAATTCATCCACGCTGCAGTATGAAAATGCTCATTGTTAAGATTCTATGCATCATAGACGTTGAGTGTTCGTGCCATCTGAAATGGGAAGAAATGAACTATTATATTAATCCTTTTAAGTATAAGTTGAAATACAAATGGGGTTGTTTTAGAGGATCACTTTTTAAACATAACTTAATGTTTTTTTTATAACAGCTTACTTTAAAAACGCAAAAATATATATACGTACAATCTATTATATTTTACATAGAACTACGTTGGTTTCAGATTGATTTCGAGTAAGAAATAACTTTAAAAATAAATGTCACCACGAAGATGAGTTTGGGATTTGTGCTGAGTGGCATTTTTTTGCTACATCACATGGAAAAGGACCTTGTGATGGCATTGGCGGTACCGTTTTAATGTATTTCTTGGCATTATTTTTCTTCGGTATTGGAAGCAACACTGTCTCCGTAAAATCTTCAGGCCATTCGCCTTTCTCATATATTTCGTTGCATAATGATAGAATTTCCTTCTTGTCTTCACCCAAGCATTTCACTAATTCAGTGTGGATTCCATCAACTTCTGTTGCTTTCCCATTTTTCATTTTCTTAAGCACTAGTTCAACTTTCTCATAAAATATAAATTCCTTTTCCGTCTTTTGGTAGGACTTCTTCGTCTTCTATAGCTAAGTCATCTGGACTATTCCTTGTCTCATATGGGTAACTTTTCTACATATTTCGTCCATTTGTTTAGCATACTTGTTTGTCTGTTGTTTCATTTCCGATATCGTCCTGTATCAACTACATGGATTTCCTGTTCTTATTTGTGAAGTCCAAACATTTTACTTCGCGGTATATTAAATCATATCTTCCTTTTCCTCTACACCCTCTATTTCATCCAGTCTTCTTTTGCGTTATCAGTTTCTCTTCTTGGTTCGTTGTTAGTTTCCTGTCCTGTGTTGATGTTTTTCCATTTTCTCCTCTCCTCTATCTTCTCCAACATTTTCGCTTTGATCCAAGATTTCTTCGTTCCCACACCTTCTGTGTATACTGTTGTTTCTTTTGCTGTTGTCTGTATACAACTTTTTAAATGAGTCCAGTTTTCTCTTGAAAATTTGCTTGAAATTTTCTTCTGTCCTCTTCGTTCTTCATTTATTCCATGTTCAATTTCTTCATTACCTGTCCCTCCTATCTACTTCGCCTATCAGCAGGACATGATCTGTGTCAATATCCGCTCCTGGTATAGTCTTTGCATTTTTTGGGCAATTTCGGAATCTTTCATATACCAGTATATTATAGTCTATCTGATATCTTTTTTTCGTCCTTTGGGCATGTCCATGTGTATCTTCTTCGTTTATATTGTTGTAATAATGTATTTCCAACAATAATTGCATTTTTTACAGAAATTCACCAAATATTCTCGTCTATCATTTCTTTTTCCCAATCCATATTTTCCAACCGTTCTTCCATCTTGTCCTTCTCCTACAACTGCTTTCCAGTCGTCCATTAAGATTACGCATGCTCCCTTCTTTTCCTTCTCAACTATCTCTTCTATCTTGTCATAGCTTTCTTCTACTTCCTCGTTTGCTAATCCACTGAGATAAATAAATTTATACATTGTTTTACAGTGAATCGAACTTCGTTCCACTGAATTTCTAGGTAAAATTGCTGTGGTCACATCGAAAATATAATAATAATAATAATAATAATAATAATAATAATAATAATAATAATAATAATAATAATAATTTCCTAAGAATTAATTTTCGTTTGTCACTGGCATCAACACTATACCTACACTAATCGATACAAAGGAAGTAGTGGGACTGCTAAATTCTGTCATAACATATTTTTGCTGAAAATAGCAATGGAAATAGCTGCAAGAAGAGATGATCTGATTAAAGTCATTACTCTAGAATGCGGCAGGCCTTTTCTAACAGCGATGCGTGAAGTATAACGTGACTCAATGTTTTCAATCTGTTATTTAACGACATTCTATCAACTGCGAGGTTAATTGGCAACATTGGAATGGTGGCAGCGAGATGATATTTTGCTAGAAGAGTCTGAGAATTCGTCATGGGATTATATCACGTTCGCCTTACAGCTGGAGAAAACTTCGAAAAAATTGGATCAAAGAATCAGCACAAACGGGGTTTTTAACATGCGTACTGCCGTAGTCGCGAATAAATAGATAAACTTACTACTGCCTGAGCTATGCTGGTGGTTTCAACAATGTTTAAAATGTATTGGAATAAATAATATTGTCTTGGACTGTAGACAGAATGAAAAATGAAATTTAATAGTTTCAAATGCATCTGTATCCATCCGTTTTGTTTATTAGTCGATTTCCCATGATGTTCAACTTTCGTTTCCAGATACTTCTCATTTATCACTACTATGAAAATGTAGAATATTCTATCCAGTGCAATGGTAGGAAGCCTTAGTGACCGTGCAACTTCTGTGCTCAACTGGTCCTTTTATCGTCCAGTCCTAACTTTCTCCTTACTTGGAGGCCCAAGTTCATGACTAACGTGAGTCTGAAATAGGAACATCATGTCACGTCAGTGCCGGCAACCTGTTGAAAACTGAAATATACTCCATCTCGTTTAAGCTAAATCGAGACAACGGGAAGATTGATGAAAATGGTGATTGGTGGAATTATTATGTTATTATCTACTTTGCACAACACAAAAGCACGTAGCCGAAGATCACATCATAACAATTAATAAGAAATGCCACAAAGAAATGCAATTTGAAATAAAATAAGATATTGAGATGGATGTATGGATGTATGTATGTATGTATGTATGTATGTATGTATGTATGTATGTATGTATGTATGTATGTATGTATGTATGTATGTATGTATGTATGTATGTATGTATGTATGTATGTAATCACACTTCAAATGGGTAAATACCCGGTGGAAGTGGTAACTAATTACACTCAGTGACAATTAATAATAAACACAATTAATAAAAAATACAATTAATAATTCGTTAATAATAATTAATAGCAATAATAATAATAATAATAATAATAATAATAATAATAACAATAATAATAATAACAATAATAATAATAATAATAATAATAACAAGAAGGAGCATCCCAAATTAAATCAAGCACAATAACTTAAAATAACATTTAAAGTAAATCTAATTTGTATCTTAACCCTAAGTTCGAACTAAAACCCACGAGTATGATATGTTCATACATGCACAAGTACCTTTCAGCACTAGACTCATTTCGCTGTCAACTCACTCACTGCACTGGAACTACGACACATTTCACTGATACTATCCTGATTTCACTAACACTTCAAAAACATTTCAATGTTCAAATATTTGCACTACCACTATAAACTATAAAACTTCACTGGCACAAACACACTTTACTTACACAACACACTGCAAAAGTTCGTGGCGGTTTTTTTTTCGCTGTAACAAAAGTTCTATTTGACATGTATGGGAGACAGAAATTAATCAGTGTATTTTCCTACATTATCTATGATTCTTTTCCAACTCTGGGGTAGTTTTTCATTTCCGCGTCTGAAGAAATCTGCTGGTTTGGAGTGAAAGAATTCGTAAAGCCAAGTTTGTGAAGCAGTTTCGTTATTAAACGTGTTCCCTTCAAGACTGTTGGATAGAGAACGAAAAAGATGGAAATCTGAGGGCGCAAGTTCGGAAGGTTATGGAAGATGTAGAATCACCTTCCAATGAAGCACTTGGATAGCTGTTTTCGTCATGTTAGTGGAGTGCGGGCATGCATTGTCGTGTTGCAGCAGCATTTGATGCGATCTTCCCGATCGTTTTTCTTCAATTGCGGCCGCAAGGCGTCTGAGTTAGTGGCAATAAATGTCAACAGTTATAGTTATATTCCTGGGAAGCAATTCTCAGCACACGACGCCTTCTTTATCCCATCATCTTCTGTGGATAGACACTAACTTTTGTACGAGGGTGTTGTGTGTTGAAACGGCAGAATCATTTTCTTACAGTGCTTTCTCCGATGGCATTCTGCCGTTATACGGCACAAATGTTTCGAGTCGCCTTTGCTGCCTTTGCCCCTCTATTAAACTCAATCAGAAGAATATATCGGATAAACAATCCCCTAACAACGTAGTGTTGTGATTAACAAAAACGTTACAATCTTATGCATCAACTAAATACAAAGTGAATAAGCATGGACTGTCAGTGTAGGCTGGAGAACACCTATGCATACTTGAGCTACTGATATGGGCCAGTTGTGCTATGTCCAAATTTTGACGCGGCAAGAAATGGGCGGTAAATTTTGTCTCGAACTCTCTAATCGGTTTTTTCGAGGCTTTCCCACCCGTAAGGCGAACGTCAGGTAATCTATTGCGAGTCTTGTGTCATCTAAGCAAATGCCACCTCGATATCACAAATTTAATCGACGCAAAAATAGGTTTGCAGTTGATACACATGGTTAAATCAACCAAAAACACAAGGTTATTTTACGTACATGAGTCTTAATGTCCTTATGACGACCACTCATATAAATTGAGGGAAAGAAGACAGAGGACGGACACTGGAAAGTTTTCTTTTCTCAATCGTACTATCAGGGACTGGAATGCTTTACCTGCAGACTTACTAAAGGCTTTACCAATAACCAAAAATGTATTTAAAAATAGGCTTAAGGACTTTACTAATAGACGGTAGTATACTATACACACTATTTAAAGGGTGTAATTGATGTTTTGTTGCTGAAGTGTTTTATCAGTGAAGAAGTGTGTTGTGGCAGTGAAGAGTGAAGTGTGTTGTGTGAGTGAAGTCTGATTTTGTAAGTGAAGCTTTATAATTTATAGTGGCAGTGCAAAGTATTTGAACAGTGAAATGTTTTTGAAGTGTTAGTGAAATCAGGATAGAATCAGTGAAATGTGTTGTAGTTCCAGTGCAGTGAGTGAGTTGACAGCAAAATGAGTGTAGTGCTGAAAGGTACTTGTGCATGTATGAACATATCATACTCGTGGGTTTTAGTTCGAACTTAGGGTTAAGATACAAATTAGATTTACTTTAAATGTACTTTAAAAGTGATCGTGATTCATTTAATTTAGGATGCTCCCTATTTTTATTATTATTATTATTATTATTATTATTATTATTATTATTATTAATTTATTATTAATTATATTTTTTATTAATTGTGTTTGTTATTAATTGTCTTTATTAGTGTAATTAGTTACCACTGCCACCGGGTATATACCCATTTGCAGTGTGAATAAATATATACACATACATTAATTGGAGAGTAACTTTATTTTTACAATGTGCACATATCAATAAGTTCGCGTTGGTACTCTAATCTTCTTAAGAGCTTTCTGTGATTGCGCAATCGAAATAATTCTCAATGGAAGTTTTGAATCGACATTGATGCGTTTCGACATACACAAACATAAAGAAGGAATACTTGTTAGTTGTGATGCGAGGAGCACTGGGTCGAATTTGGTAAAAACATTGTGACGAACAGCGTCACGATGGCAGATGTGAATGTTATATGAAATGATTGTGTGTGCTACAAATTTCACGAAATTTTTGTTCATTCGAAAGAATACATAGTGGCATTATACCCTACATTCCTGATACAATTTCACCCTATCGCCGCTTTCCTTGAAACAACACACATGAACGTTTGTTTACGTGTTCTATCAAACTTAAAGCGTTTCATCTTGCAGCTCCATTTCCATGTTCGAATAGATCACTTGTCAGTCTTCTGTTTGTAGGTTTCATTTTCCATTGCCTTATTGATGTATATTCTCTTTTATTTCATTGTCCATCTTTGTCATGTTGTTTTTCTTCTCTAGAGTTACCATATCTTGATCATAAGAAAAGCAAGTTATTCTCTGTGTAGCTGTTGTTTTGGAGGTTCAAAGATTCAGTCTCCACCCAGGGAAATTTATTTTGAAAGGTCGTAAAATCCTTAGTATGGTATTCTTTGGAAGAGAAGGAAAGCTGTGTGTTTTATGTTGTAGAGCTGCAGCACGTGAAAGCACCCTGTCCCTGATAGAGGACTCCAGTAAAATTTGTCTGCTATTTTTCGCCCACGTTGAATTTTACTTTCAATAACCTTTGCAGTTGAAAGCTTCCTTAAATAAAATTATACTGCTACATTGAATATGATTATGTCGAATTAAGTCAACATGAAATGGTTTCAAGAATACATACTTCTTCCATTCCTGCATATTAAAACCGTGAATTTAATGCACATCACAAATCTTATTTGTTTCAATTTTGTTAGGTGCTAGAATTGTGCTGCATAATGTAATTAGCAGAAGATTGACTTGGAGAAAATCACTTCTTTAGCAGTGTTGATAACAATAATTCCCTACTTAGCCACAACTCAACTTGCTAATAGTTTCCTACAGGAAGGAACCGAGTTTCCAACATGGATAGTTCCTGTGACAGCAGCTGGAACAGTCGGTTTCTCCAGTACTTCTGTCAGTTCAGACAGGCTAACTGTTCGTAACGATCCCCACAGTAGGTTTTCACCTGACGACGAAGAGAGATACACTCTTTGAAACGTTATGCTACAATTTTTGAAAATTAGCAATGGAAAAAGTGCAAACAACTCAACCATTGAACTGTTCACCGTTGCTCTGCCCCTCTTCATTCAGATTCATTTTTTTATTTATTTCATAGTGCCTTGCAATTATTGCTATGATCTTCGGTGTACAATACAACAAAGTACTAATGTTCGTTGTGATGCGACGTCTTACCTGGTCAAGGTAGGACAAGAGGGTAAAATCAAATGCAGAAAAATGATTGAAGTTACTTGCCTCGTCCACGCCTGTCACAGAATTTCGGTAGAAGTACGATCTCATTTTTCAGACGTTGACCGGCTGATTTACAATGTAAAGAAAGTTTTTGTAAAGTCACCTTCTAGTGTGTCATCATTTAAGAAACAATGTATTGGTGTCCCTCTGCCTCCATCTCTGTACTAACGCGATGGGGTTCGTGGTTGGCAAAGTGCAGTTATCACTGCGACAACTTCGCTGATCTTCAGAAAGTGATCAAATTATTTAACAGTGACGACGCAGCTTCCATAAGAGTGTCACAAAATCTTCTGAGTGACCAATCATGGAAAATATGTTAAAAACATTGTCAAGTTATTGATTCCTACCTTCTTCCATTGAATGCTTAGGAAAAATCAGGAGAAAACTACGGATGGAAACACATAAACTTAATAGCGTGCAAAATGAAACAGGGAAACTTGTACAAAACAAAATTAAAACAATACTGAACAAAAACTATGAATATAGTGCTCTGCTACTGTTATTTATGGTCAGAAAATGTGCATTACTTGAACTCGATTTAGATATTAATGATATACAAAGCTTCACATATGTACCCGTTGTTTCAGCCGACGTTCAGCGAAGCTATTAAGCATACGAAAATTTGTGTCTGATGACCGGCAGTCACTTTTGTTTCAAAATGTAAATATGTGGCTTGTGATATAGGTACTGCAATAACTCATTGCATTAAATTCAAAGTGACAAGAATAAAGTGTGTCAAAATGAAATTGTTACTTTCGGTTGTTATAAGTGTATCATTTTAATGTTATCCAAAAGGGTGTAGTGTGTAACTTCTCTTATGCAAGCTGTTCAGCCTGTAAGATAGGTACGGATGAACAACTTACTCAGTTATTTCTACGGCACAGGTCGCTCTGTTTTGTTTACAAACGCGAGTTGAAGTTAAAGCAGAACGATAATACCTCGCTTATTTGTCACGGCCTTACTGATCACTGAATATCGCTTGTGCCGAGTGAGAGTCCTCGGAAGTGTCGTCATCCGTGATGACTGATGACATTTAGTGATGGTGCCGCCTCTGTAGTTCAAGCGCTGTCGCGCTGGTCTTTAATCCATTCAGTCCGGATTCGATCCCAGCCAGGTCGTGATTGAATTCGTGGTGACAAAGCAGACTTAGCAGAGAGTTTTTCTCGGGTTAATCCCGTTTCCCTCTATCATTCCACCAATACTCTATCTTCTCTTCGTTCCATCGATCATGTGCAGTAGTTAAAAATATGCTGGTGTGAAGTCTTGGAGGGTAGTATGAGTTTTCAATATTGATATACGAAGGGTCTGGAATTGCGGATTCTGTGGCTTATCAGGAGACTGCGGGTAGGGTCACCGATTCGCGAGACTGGAGTTTGGAACGCATGGAGTATACATGACGTCATGACCCATGGAATGCTATGGCATTGATAGAGTAAAGTTAGTTTCGTAAGAAATTACATTACCACCTTTATAATTCTTCTTGACGTGGGTCCTTGCAATCACTACACGTACTTGAGATCGTGTGAGTAAACAAGTAGCCTATATTTTATTTCTTTTCATCTATGTATTTGATTATTTATACACGCATATTTGTGTTAGTCTTAATTTAGCTGTTTTATAATTCATACTACAGAGGAACATGTCGAAAATTAAGAGCAAAGAAGCGTTCTCTTGAGAACGAACTTATAGAGATGTTCGGAAAGGAATATTATCTTATTAAAGGCAAAAAATACTGAATTTTGCAAATTGTTAAAAACGTATAAGGACAGATGGAACTCGATTCTTTCAAAAACAGTGTAATAGCAAAAGGCACATGGAAAATATTTCACCATACTGGCCTTCAACATCAAAATCAGACATAAAACATGAAAAAAGAATTTCATCGCGATTTTTGTATCGTGTTGGTACATGGCAACATCCCTTTCAATAGTATTTCAAGGCGTTTCTTGAACAAAGTTTTCTTTTGCGAATATACCTTGTAATTTGGTGCATTGAATTGTGAAGGAATTTATTTTATGTAAGTACTGCAATTTTTTTCTTTTCTGCTCACATACAAATGATTATTTTATATTGTTAAAACTTGTACAGTATAATGTAAATTGAAACATGTAATGTTAGGCAATTATTTTTTGTACTAGAAATGCACTGTATATATTACATTAATTTTGTAAACATAAACATTTATTTTGTGTCCTACTGTGACTGAATGTTTACATGTTGAGGCAAGGAGTAACTGCACTCTCAATCTCCCATTCCCCTCGATCTACACAACACAGTGGTCAGTGCGTTCGTAACTTAATGCGTTTCGGTACCCTGTGCCGCAGTCTGCTTATCAGATACTTGTCCCAAAGCGCACAGTGGGCCAAAAGCAAGTCTAAGAGCAAGGACCCGCCCCAGGTTCAACCCTCGAAAAGACAAGCTGAGCCAAGCCAAGCCATATTTTAAACAAACACCTTCTATTTCCCATCTCGGAATACCGCTCGTCACTTCTGCAGTAGAAAAGTCTGTTAGAGTTTGTCCGGTCGCCAAGGGCCAAGACTTCTTTACGAGCCCATCTTTCTTTTAGCTCATTATTAAGAAAGCACAATCTTCTCAGTTATGAGAGTCTGTTGCTACTCAACGGAGCAGCTAGAAGATGTGAAAAAGAATTATAATGTGCTAGGCCTGATAGAGATTTCTCAACCCGTGAACTATTGAGTAGGCCTATACTTTGAAATGACATGCATACGGTTGCTAGTTATTTCGCAGAAGTAATAGTTAATCATTTTAGAGAAAAATGTAGTTATTGTAGAAAAATGAGATAATCAAACTTAGTAACAGCCTTGTCACGTAGGCTATATGTGTAAAAAAATATATGAATTGTATGTCTGTGTGCTTTGTTTTGTAAAGCGTGTTTAAGAAATTATACAGGTGGTATGCTAATGTGTTACAAAAGTGTTAAAAAGGGTCAGTTAAAATGTTTTTGTATTACATTGTGAAGAAGTATAGTCTAGGTCATTTTTGTATTTCTACTTTCTCATAAGAGAAAATATTGTGATGCTGCAAAAAAAATCTATTATGAGATTTTCGAGAAAATACTCCTTTTTAGCATATCTGATGTAGAAAATGCAAATGAAATATAGTAATAGTTTTTAGTAAAATATTAGTATATCTTTGTGTGAAATAAAAAATTCAAAACAGCGAAAAACTTGAAACTGCAGTAACGAATGCTTTATGTTCTACTATAAAAAATAAAATGAAATCGACAGTCTGTCCTCAGATCTCTGTTTTCCCAAAAAATTACAAAATTAATTATTATTATGATGTGAAAAATTACCATTAGTGAAGAACGCCTCAATGTTATGTCACAACCACATTTCTTATGCTTAAGTGAACGCTACAGTAATCTCCTTATTAGCGGGATCTGTGTCCGCGGTTTCAGTTATCCGCGGTTAATCTCTGCGATTTTTTTATGTAATTTAGCGTAAAGCGTCTTAATGTAAAGGAGATTTTATAGAAAATATGGACGGCGCGGCGAGCGTGCGTGCGTGCGTGTTCATAAGTGTAATAATGTACAACGTATTATTATTATTATTTTTATTATTATTATTATTATTTTTATTATTATTATTATTATTATTATTATTATTATTATTAGGCCATTATTATTATTATTATTATTATTATTATTATTATTATTATTATTACTTACAACTTACTTACAAATGGCTTTTAAGGAACCCGTAGGTTCATTGCCGCCCTCACATAAGCCCGCCATCGGTCCGTATCCTGTGCAAGATTAATCCAGTCTCTATCATCATATCCCACCTCCCTCAAATCCATTTTAATATTATCTTCCCATCTACGTCTCGGCCACTCCAAAGGCCTTCTCCCCTCCAGTCTCCCAACTAACACTCTATATGCATTTCTGGATTCACCCATACGTACTACATGTCCTGCCCATCTCAAACGTCAGGATTTAATGTTCCTAATTATGTGAGGTGAAGAATACAATGCGTGCAGTTCTGTGTTGTGTAACTTTCTCCATTCTCCTGTAACTTCATCCCTCTTAGCCCCAAATATTTTCCTAAGAACCATGTTCTCAAACACATTATTATTATTATTATTATTATTATTATTATTATTATTATTATTATTATTATTATTATTACAGTGCGCTATGATTTGCTTCTCCTAATATTAAAATTATGTCAATTGAAATATATCATAAATTTAATGTGATTGTTATCGAAAATAAAATTAGTATTAACACAGACAGTAGTTAAATCATGATATTGTTGGTCACGAGACAAAAAAAAAGCTGCATTGTTGAGAAATGCATTAAAGTACACTTGGAAAGTATGTGTCATGTTTAAGACCTCGATTTTTATGCATATTATCGAAGCCACAACCGGATGAGCCAACACGGTTGGTTAATGGCTTGTTAGAGACCATATCTCAAAATGGCAGTAACTGTCGAGGTACGCCCCTCTTCCATTAAGAAGCGGCGCGGGGTCGCCATGGAGACGAAACAGAAGACGGCCGGCCGATATGGACGCGCGCGTGGTCCCGTTACGAGTGACCGCGGGGTGAAGAACCGAGCGCGGCCTCTGAGCGCTGCGGCCATTGTTCAGTGGCGATTTGAACGCGCGGCCTGTTGCTTGTTAGTGTACGACGATTTAATTACTTTCGTTTGTTGAATTATTACAACAGGTCGTTGAGAAAGTCCTGAGACCGTTTGATCTGTGGTATTGAGCAATTTTGTTATGATTCCAATAATCTGATGATCCGTTAGAGATGCTGCATCCATTGTTATGCATATTTAGTTCAGTTTTATTATTTGTGTCCCTCGAGGAGTAGACGTATTAAACAAATTCTGTTCTTCGATTCTTATGTTTATTTATAATATGAACTAAAAGAAACTGATACCACTTTCATTTGTCATTTTCATAGCCTCCTTTCTTTCCTTATTCCATCTTTGTTTTGTCTATCTCTTCTTTCTCTTCTCTTTGTTCTTCTTTCTGTTCCTTTTCTCTGTTCCCTCTTCTTCTTTTGTTTTGATTGGTTACTTAACGACGCTGTATCAACTACTCTGTTACTTAACAACGATGGAGTTGGTGATAGCATAAGCGGAGTTATGGGCGGTCCTTCAAACTTGTCTCAACTCTTGTTTTTCTATTAACGTTAGAAAATAGTGAATTCAAAAGATTCTGTTTGCTTTTGTTTATGATTAAGTTTCTGTGCTTAAATTGATGAATTAATGTCTTCAGGTCATATGTCTGGACTATAACATTTATTTCAAATTTCTGAATGTATAAGAATTTCCATACCTCATTTGAGGAATGGAAGAACTGTAATGTTTCTTTTGTAACAGCCTGCACTCATGTGTTAGAAGTCTGTCGGTGTTCAGGCCGCCATTTGAAGAAATATGAACAACAAATTTCATAGCAACGCAGAAAAAAATAAAAGTGATCCCGGTATAATGTGTAAAATTAAAGACGAGAGATTAAGTAAAATAATTAGAATTTACACTTGATATGATATCTCCAGGAAGGTAAACTTCATATAAAAAAGTGTTATTGATGTGTGCATGTGTTTCTCTACGAGGGGGAAAAAAAAGAGGGATATTGTTTTAAGTTATGCCCTATTATAATTTGCAGTACTTACTTACTGGCTTTTAAGGAACCCGGAGGTTCATTGCCGCCCTCACATAAGCCCGCCATTGGTCCCTATCCTGTGCAAGATTAATCCAGTCTCTATCATCATATACCACCTCCCTCAAATCCATTTTAATATTATCTTCCCATCTATGTCTCGGCCTCCCCAAAGGTCTTTTTCCCTCCGGCCTCCCAACTAACACTCTATATGCATTTCTGGATTCGCCTATACGTGCTACAGGCCCTGCCCATCTCAAACGTCTGGATTTAATGTTCCTAATTATGTCAGGTGAAGAATACAATGCGTGCAGTTCTATGTTTTGTAACTTTCTCCAATCTCCTGCAACTTCATCCCTCTTAGCCCCAAATATTTTCCTAAGCACCTTATTCTCAAACACCCTTAACCTATGTTCCTCTCTTGAAGTGAGAGTCCAAGTTTCACAACCATAAAGAACAACTGGTAATATAACTGTTTTATAAATTATAACTTTCAGATTTTTTGACAGCAGACTGGATGATAAAAAGCTTCTCAACCGAATAATAACGGGCATTTCCCGTATTTATTCTGCGTTTAATTTCCTCCCGAGTATAATTTATATTTGTTACTGTTGCTCGCAGATATTTGAATTTTTCCACCTCTTCAAAAGATAAATGTCCAATTTTTATATTTCCATTTCGTACAATATTCTCGTCACGAGACATAATCATATACTTTGTCTTTTCGGGACTTACTTCCAAATCTATCTCCTTACTTGCTTCAAGTAAAATTCCCGTGTTTTCCCTAATCGTTTATGGATTTTCTCCTAATATTACAATTTTCAGTAGACCTACAATATTCGTGCCCTATATAAATCGGTCCGAAACATCGCGGATATGGATGTAACACTGTAAGAAACATGCCCTTGAATATACTTCTATTAAATTATCATATTCCGATATACTGTGTCACGGCCAAGCTATAACGGGGGGAGGAGATAAATGATGTCCCCCATAACCCCGTTATATGGGTATTCTATGGTTTTGCGCTCTCCCGCCTCCTCCCCCCCCCCAGGGAAAAGTTCTCTCTCCGCCTATAGGTGATAGCGAGATGATATTTGACGATGAGGCCGAGGATTTACCTTAGATTACCTGACATTGCAAGCCAGGTATTCAGCCCAAGCGGGAATCGAACTCGCGCCCGAGCGCAACTCTGGATCGGCAGTCAAGTAAGTGCTTTAGCCGACTGAGCTACGCCAATGGCTTTTTCTTTTTCTCCTCCTCCTCCTCCTCCTCCTCCTCCTCGTCCTCCTCCTCGTCCTCCAACTTTTCTTATACTCCTTTTGCAATTTCTGCTCTGTTCTTCAAATTGTCATGACTAGTGAAAAGGTAAATATGAAATTTCATATTGTAAACCACGCCTGTTAGCGATGTGGATACATGGATTTCCACGATTCACATTGTGTAGAATGCAAATAACGGATTTTTTTTTTTTTTGTATTTAATAACGTTTTCGTAAAATGTCCACATTGCATTATTGCATTAAATACTCACTTTTTAAATATTTTTATGATTTTCTTACCCCGTTATTATTTCTAGAACTACCACGCGAGCGCTGCTCATTTGGTCCTCAAATTTTGTTAATATTATTGTATCCTCTTTTTATATTGATTGTATTATTTTATTTCTATTTCTGTTGTTGTAAATTCTGTATATTTAAATAATAAAAAAACACTGAACAGAACTTTTCAGATATTAGGACAAGAAGACAATAAAAATGTTTTCCAGAAAACACTTGAAAAAGCAAAGCCACTCTCACTCAAGTTAATAAGTTGCTTGACAATTAAGAGCAGTGCAAATATTAAACTACCAAATGTAGCACGATACAATTATGTTTCCATTACATCATGTGATGTTAAGCGATCTTTCGTCTTATAAAACAATGTTAACTGGTAGAATGTGTAATCTTTTTGCAGAAAATATGGAAAGTTACTTGTGTTTTATTGTAACCAGTGCTGCGTCCAGTCAATCTAAAACTTTTCCCCCTCTTCTGTGCAAAAAATTGAGTTACCTACTTCTCGTATTCAGATAAGGGTTTAATGATGCCGTAAATCTGCTTAATTATGCAGATTTATTGCATTTTATTTGGTATTGGGGGGGGGGGCACAGAAATAAGCTCCATCCTCTCGGCACCACGCTCCTACCGCCCAGGAAACACCAGATACTCAATTTGATAGGAGGCTAAGTGAACCTCGGGACCTTTCTGGAAGTTTTGGATACGAGAAAAACCCCGTCACCACTCGGCATTGAACCTAAGATCTTCCAGTCCGTAGCCAGTTGCTCTGCCAACTGAGCTACCAGCTGCCATTTTATTAGGTAGTATATTAAATACAGACAAAATTATTAATCTATATAGGTTTATTTTGTAAGTAATGATGTAAACCTGTTCCAAATGGAGTACGAAAGAAGATATTTCAGCAGTGAAATATTTATCTCAAATTTTCTGCATATTTTGCCGGTCTCTAGTCATGACCGAGGTTCAAACTATGGTACCAATCCCAAAGTCTCCGTTAGTTTTCATCCAAGAATCTAAGTTCATATCTCTGAAAACTGATACGGCAAGATAGTTCACCATTTTCGTAGACCATAATTATATTTTCTGTAATAATAATTAATAAATTCTTATTCAATATTTCTGCCTATCTGTGTACAAAGACTACAATGAGGTGATATGTGATAACGGAGCATTCTCGGAACAAACCAAAATCATTACAGAAGACCTTTTCCACATCTGATTTGTCTAGGACAAATGCACGAAATATTATTCTAGCCCCCCACTTTCATCTGTCCATTCCCCACCTCTCTCTCATTCTCTTTCTCTTTGTCTCTGTCTCTCTCGATCCTCCTCTTCGTAAAATGGTTTATTCAAGTAACTGATTGCTTCAGGTTTCTTACCGTCTCTATCAGAGCGTAGCATTGTGCATTTTCGAACTATTGCAAACGAGTTTCTGAAACACATTCCGGTTTATGCAAGCTGTTGACACTATTTGCTTAACATAGTTCCCATTTCGAAGGAATTTTCCGTGGATATTTCAGTTTCGATTGTCTCCTTCGCTGCCATTGATAATGAAATGGGTTTCCGGTAAATTTAGTTATTGCTTTTCCTTGAATCTTTCAATAAACCACTCTTTTAAGTGTGACGTATTCCAAACGGGAAGCTATTGCTTATTACCTTATTAGATGAACAAGGGTACTATCAGCTACCTGGTATGTTTATTAATGATTTAATTTCAGTAAAACTTAGCATACTTGTAGTGTCTTAAAATATTCTAAGAGCGCGAATACGATTATTTTATTCGATATGTTCTACATGGAAGCAATATTATTCATGAAATTATTGGGTAAATTTAAAAGTACGAAAGACTGTATCTCCATCGAATTTCAACGGAATTTTATATTTCCTATCAATATATGAGAATGAGATCAGCTATAACTTTAGTAGGAAGAGTACTTCAGTGTCTGAGAGACTAGAGTTCGACTTCGGACAGGTTCTGTAATATTTGTAACGTAGACCTATAAAGTGACTACCATGAAAAATTGTCATAGTTTTTCTGACTGCTTTGATACATTTCATTCTTGCTCCTTTATCGCCATATCAGTATTTAATCACCTCTTTTTTAAAGAAAATAACTATGAAATATTGGTTTCGATTCATACGAAAGTGTTAAGGTGACAATCAAAAAGTCTTGATTGGTATGCCTGCTGTAATACCCTCATAAAATAATTTTATATTGTGTAAACGTATGGAGGAATTGATTTAAATGTTAAAACATAAAAGAAATTAATACATTACAAGAGATATGAAGTTGTACCCGTATATTGATGTGATACCCTCACACATTGCTTTAAACAAAACACCATAATAAGAGCTTACATACATACATACACACAAAAAAACACACTGTGTTCTGTCTAAGGACAGGTCTTTCACGGTAAATCTAGCATCCTCCAATCTTTCCTATTTCTTGCCTTCCTCTTAGTTTTCAGCACATATTAACCATATATCTTAATGTCATCTATCGTCTGAATCTTCTTCTGCCCCGAACTCTTCTCCCGTTCACTATTCCTTCCAGTGCATCTTTCAGTATCATTATATTATAACATGGTTGCAGTATAAGAGGAGGAAATGTATATGACACAACTAAGCCAGTCAACACTTCCATAAGTTATTACATAGGCCTACATTAAATTCGTGCAGCTTGATTATATCTAAACTGCACATTAAATCATAGAGCGAGTCTACTTTATGTTAATGTCTAGTAAGACACGCATTATGCTACAAATATTCATGTTGCATATACTGTAGGCCTATTATATTTTTGTATTTTTAATTTCGGTATTTGTATCTCATGTTATATTTCAAATTCAAATAGTCAGAATATGAGAATTGATAAGACCTAATTTTAGGGGTTATATGTAACAAATTCTAATGGCTCCGTTTCAGCTTTTTAATTTTGTATAATTCATTTATTTCTTAAAAAAATAATTGTGAAATGCCTGTTTGAATTAGTATGAAAGAGTTATCGGTGTCAATAAAAAAGTACTGATTAGCACATGGCTATTGTAATACCCTTATTCATTCATTCATTCATTCATTCATTCATTCATTCATTCATTCATTCATTCATTCATTCATTCATTCATTCATTCATTCAGTGTTCTGCCCAAGGGCAGGTCTTTCACTGCAAACTCAGCTTTCTCGAATCTTTCCTGTTTTCTGCCTTCCTCTTTGTCTCCTCATGTGATCCATATATCTTAATGTCTATCATCTGATATCTTCTTCTGCAAGTTTCCTAATTTTGACGACAGCAATAGCCTATCTGTATAGCATTGTAAACGTATTTCATACGCTATATTTTGTACGACAGCAATATAAAGCAATTGGTAAAGAAATACTATATGAATACTCGTATGTAATTTGATATCATGGTCTATGAAGAAAGGGATTGCTATGACAACAGTGATATGTAAAATATTATTATACGGCAAATCGTTTCATAATAGAAGTAATGACGTTTTAATTGGGATGTAAATATTTTACAGCACTGATACAATAATGTGGCATAGGCTATTGTGCACGATTTTCACTAATGATAAAGATTGTTTATAATGCTGAAGTACAAAAAACCTAAATTTTATGTTGTGTAAAAGTATGGAAGGATAGATTCATTCATTCATAGTTTTCTGCCCAAGGAAATGTCGTTCACTGCAAACCCAGCATTCTTCAATCTTCCTATTTTCTACCTTCCTCTTAGCCTCCAGTCTCCGCATACGATCAATGTTGTCTATCATTTGATATCTTCTTCTACCTCGAACTTTTCTTCACTTCACCATTCCTTGCAGTGTGTTCTTCAGTATGTAGTTTCTTCTTAGCCAGTGACCCAGGTAATTCCTTTTTCTCTTCCTGATAAGTTTCAACATTAGTCTATTTGAATGTTAAAAAGTGAAAGAATTGTATTACATTAAAAAAGGTATGAAATTATATGTTTGAAGATGTGATACACTCACACATCCCTTAAAAAAGACATATGATAAAAACGTGTCCTTTCCTTTTTGGAAACTTGTATAATTCGTAAATGAAAATTGTACGTTATTTTATGTCCCCCAAAACGTATCGACAAAAACTAATTCTGTTTCTTTAGAACTTAAAAGTATTGTTATCGTCTTTATTTTTGGGATTCGCCCATCTTCAAATATTTGGTTCTATGAATCGTGTCGTCCTTAATATTATGATAAACTTTTATTATATAGTACAGTTAGTATACATATAGTAATAGTTGCTTATTCTCTTATTCTTCATTACATTCTTTAAAGGCATAATCACTAAAGAACGGTTAAATTATTTAAGTAAACTGACTCGCTGTGTTTACATTTAACTATTTTGGTATTTATCTTCATTTACTAGTTTTAATGTTGTTTCAATGTGGTGTGCATCATCTTCTGAATCTTTTTCTCTATCATAACTGTGTAAAAACAATTAATCTAAGCACATAAATAGTGATATAATCAATTAATTATTGAAAATTAAATCCTAGTTGAGGTCTTACTGAAGTTCATTAAAGTTCACGCATGTCAACCAACGTTTATTTTACATGGTACAGTATATTTCCACTCTTTAGGCCTCCTGTCAGGCTCTTTAGGCTGTTAGACACTATTTTGAGGGGTTTAAACGGACTAACTTCTAATAACATAGTGGTCATTTTTAATGCTCTAGAGTGCAGTACAACTAGCTCAGGCTTGTTAAAAATTTAAGCACTGCGTCTTCTACTGGTACCATGTCATGAATGATTAAGAATTTAGATTCTTATTATTGCCTACTAAGCTATCCGAATAAATAATTGTATTAAATCCGCGGGGTTATATTTAAAATAATATCATCCACAGTGGTTTGGAATCTGTTTCCTTGTTTTTATCTACGTAGATTAAGTCATTGTTATAAATAGATTGCCAGCTAATGTTAGTGCTAGATAGGACTTCTTTTCTTGGTGTATGTTGCACGTGTACTTAAGATAAACCTATGCACAAGCTGCAAGGTAACTGGTGAAATAGTTGATTAGCAGACTTGTAAATTTTTAGCACGTGCGGAAGATAGCAATAAATGCTAATGCAGCTCCAAAGTAGTTTGATGAATGGATCTGGTAAAAGAACAGGTGAAAAGATAGGGTTGTGTGCTGAAATCCATGATCTTAAACGTGCAGTAAATTCTATCACATTCTCTGTTATTGAATAGTTGCGTGAACAAGATGGGGAAAGAGGAGGGAGAGAAGATGGGGAAAGAAGAAATACAGAAAAGAGATGGAAGAAAAGGGCAGAGAAGTGGAAGCTAAGTACAAGGAAGGAAGATACGGCCTGAGGAGAGAAAGGGTTGGATGGAGGGGAGGAGGATATTGGTAGAGAGTAGGAAGTGATGGATGAAGAGGAAGAAGAGATGTGTGGAGTGGAGGAAGAGATGGGTGGAGAGGAGGAAGAGATGGGTGGAGAGGAGGAAGAGATGGGTGGAGAGGAGGGAGAGATGAGTGGAGAGGAGGGAGAGATGAGTGGAGAGGAGGGAGAGATGGGTGGAGAGGAGGAAGAGATGGGTGGAGAGGAGGAAGAGATGGATGGAGAGGAGGAAGAGATGAGTGGAGAGGAGGGAGAGATGAGTGGAGAGGAGGGAGAGATGAGTGGAGAGGAGGGAGAGATGAGTGGAGAGGAGGAAGAGATGGGTGGAGAGGAGGAAGAGATGGGTGGAGAGGAGGAAGAGATGGGTGGAGAGAAGGAAGAGATGAGTGGAAAGGAGGAAGAGATGGGTGGAGAGGAGGAAGAGATGAGTGGAGAGGGGGAAGAGATGGGTGGAGAGGAGGAAGAGATGAGTGGAGAGGAGGAAGATATGAGTGGAGAGGAGGAAGATATGGGTGGAGAGGAGGAAGAGATGGGTGGAGAGGAGGAAGAGATGGGTGGAGAGGAGGAAGAGATGGGTGGAGAGGAGGAAGAGATGGGTGGAGAGGAGGAAGAGATGTGTGGAGAGGAGGAAGAGATGGGTGAGAGGAGCAAGAGATGGGTGGAGAGGAGGAAGAGATGAGTGGAGAGGAGGGAGAGATGAGTGGAGAGGAGGAAGAGATGTGTGAAGGGGAGGAAGAGATGAGTGGAGAGAAGGAAGAGATGAGTGGAGAGGAGGAAGAGATGGGTGGAGAGGAGGAAGAGATGGGTGGAGAGAAGGAAGAGATGAGTGGAGAGGAGGAAGAGATGAGTGGAGAGGAGGAAGAGGTGGGTGGAGAGGAGGAAGAGATGGGTGGAGAGGAGGAAGAGATGGGTGGAGAGTAGGAACTGGTGAATGAATAGGAGGAAGAGATGGGTGAAGAGGAGGAAGAGATGTGTGGAGAGGAGGAAGTGGTGGATGAAGAGATGGGTGAAGAGGAGAAACTGATGGGTGAAGATAGGAAGTGATGGGTGAAGAGTAGCAAATGGTGGGTGAAGATAAGGACGAGCTGGGTGGAGAGGAGGAAGTGGTGGGTGACGAGAAGAAAGAGATGAGTGGAGATGAGAAAGAGATGAGGGAGAGGCGGAAGTGATGGTGTAGACGAGATAGAGATGTGTAATGATGACGAGGAAACGAGTAGAGTTGAGAAAAAGATGAGTAGTGTTAGGTGAGAAATTGTCAAATAGGAGGAAGAAATGAATGGAGAGGAGGAAGAGAGAAGCGGAAACGATAAAGAGATAATAAGCAAGACGATAAAAGAAAGTGAAGAGGAGAATTAGAAGGACATTGAGGAAACGAGGGGAATTGAAAATGGAGAGGGAGATGGAAGTAGAAGTAAGGAAAGTAAGATAATGTGAAAAAGTATATAAAAATTGTGATTCAAGACGAGAAAGAAGTACTAAAAGTGGGGGAAAGAAGAGAAAGTAAAAAATGAAAATATTCGTAAAAAGAAGCAACGAAAGAGAACAGAAATGTTTCATAGTTTTATATATAATATGAGATCCATGGAAGAGGGAGAAGTGACAGATGAAGAGAAAGAATAGCAAGAGAAAAGAAAACATAGTCTAAGAAGAGAGGAAAGTAGTGGAATATGAAGAATAGGAATAAACTAAAAGAAGACGAAAATGGGAAAGAGAGTTGAAGTTATGACCAAAGCTCGGAACTTGGGGACTTGTGTGTCGTGCATGAGTAAGGTTACAGGTACAACGTACACAAAGCTCACGCTACAAGTGCTCAGGGACAGTCGTATGTACTAAGAAAGTGGCCCCAACTAATGACAGGAAGACGGACGAAGAAACTGTTATGTCGAAGCCAATGACATTCAGAGAATTAAAGGTAAACGGTCTGTTTGAGTAAATAGAAAATACGTGTTATTTCGAATGGGTATTATAGAATTTTGAAAATACATTTTGTTTTAAATTTAAGATACAGAATTTTGTGGAGAATTCGGAGGAGATACATTATTTTTTTTCGAATGGAGAGTTTATATTTTGTAAGTTGTGCCACACACAAACTAGAGGCTGGAAACGAAATTCGTTGAAAGGCATTGCAGTCCCTCAAATTGTAGAAAAATCTGTCCATAGCCATGGATCGAAACGTAGAGGGCTTGCCCTAGTAGTGACATACTAATTGAAAACTATTTTCGAGAAAAAAATAGGATATACTTATCTTTCTCAGATACGAGATCAGCTAGCAACTGCTGAAAATCGAACAGAAAACAGTAACAGTGAAAACATTCAGTATTTGAAGTCTACTACCGAAAAATCTTCGAATGTAGGTAGTCATGCACTGTAATAAAATGTATACAGCAGAACAGTAAATTTGATATATTTCTCATGTTTATTTTTATTATATATATGCTATGAAATTACGTGTTTCAACCTACCATAATATTATCAATATGTTGTCGCAGCAGAAACCACTTTTGTAGCAGACCTGACAGTATCTCCGTGCTGGAAGCGGGAGTATGTTGACATTGAAGTCCGGTCGCTTAGTCACGTGCAAAGACACAAGTCCCCAAGTTCCGAGCTTTGGTTATGACTAAGAAGGTAATGAAGGAACGAAAAATCGAGAGGTTAAAGTCGATGAAAGCAGATAAAATACCTAGTGGACACAATGATGATGAGGGCGGTAGATAGACTTGTACTTCTTCTTGATGAAGACGAGGTACAGTACAGTGAATACATGTTTAAATAGGAGATAAAGAAAATTAACTAAAAAACGAAACAGGAGAGAAATTTGCTACGTACTGTTGGAATGTAGTGTTAAAAGTCCTCTGAAATCCAACTCGCTATTAGTTTCCGCACAGACACGAAGGAATGTGCTGGATGAGTTGCATACATTTCAATCAACAACACAACTGAGCATGTTGGCTCCACTTGGAGATATTTATTATCCCTGATTCCTTGTACCGTAAAGTTGCGTTGGTAAGCCTGTTAACCTGCATGAGGGTAATTAGGAGGCAATTACCACCTGTATGCGTGAGCCGCATAGGGGTGGATATGGGACAGTCAGCCCATTATGCTAATGCCTTTTAATTAGGTTTGACGCAGAGTTTGTGAAATACCTGCACTAAGATTTATACGAGTGCCAAGTCATTAATTTAAAACAGTTTTCTAGTGGAAGTGTGAGGGACCACCGCGCGGGCTCACTCCGAAAACACGACATTTTGATCTGGCGTTGACTGGAGAAATACTTTGATTGACAGGGTCGGAAAATAAGCTTTCCCGATATTAACGCGATTCCTCCAACTTCAGTTACTGCATTCAGTATTGTTACGTAAATCATTTCGGGGTTATGCGCCGTAACGTTGTGGTCTAAGGCATCATGTTAGATGGTTAGACGATCGTTAACCTCTGCTGAGGCATGTGGACTTAAGGCCAGCAGCAGGCTAGTCGACTTGGACCTTCATGGGCTGTTCGCTTCATGTAGACGATTGATTGATATAATTTCGGGGCGTGCAGTAGCATCGCAATTAAAGCGTTGCCCTGAGAACCAGAAGGTCGCGGTTTCGATTCCAGATATAACCGTGAAGTTTCTTCATTGATCCAATCCTTCCGGCCGTAATATTGCCTTGGGGTTCACTCGGCTTCTAACAGAAATGAGTACCGGCACCAGAGGTATTTTCTTGGTAGTAATGGGAGAGAGTACAGATACGGAATTAAAATTTGGAGCGAGTCTACATGGGAGTTCATCTATATGTGGGCAACAATTTCGCACGACCGTCCACAAGTAGCATATATACAGGGAGGGGTTCTTGTTTATTGCCCATGTATAGTGTGTTGTAAGCGAAACTTAAACAATAAGGGAGCTCCAAATTTTATTTCCAAACAATAAGGGAGCTCCAAACTTTATTTCCAAACAATAAGGGAGCTCCAAATTTTATTTCCAAACTATAAGGGAGCTTCAAATTTTATTTACAAACAATAAGGGAGCTCCAAATTTTATTTACAAACAATAAGGGAGCTTCAAATTTTATTTACAAACAATAAGGGAGCTCCAAATTTTATTTCAAAACAATAAGGGAGCTTCAAATTTTATTTCCAAACAAGAAGGGAGCTTCAAATTTTATTTCCAAACAATAAGGGAGCTTCAAATTTTATTTCCAAATAATAAGGGAGCTTCAAATTTTATTTCCAAACAAGAAGGGAGCTTCAAATTTTATTTCCAAACAATAAGGGAGCTCCAAATTTTACTTCCGTATCTGTACATAGGAATGACATGCCTACAGTATTGCTACTGATGCCAATTATCGCTATCCTGTGGTCTGTAGTAAAGATGACTTTATCTTCCATAGACGTACGAGTAGTTCATAAATGATTACTTTAGGTTTCGTGTCATTTATTATTATGTTTACTACTATTGTTATAATTATTATTAATCAAAGATTTTGACACACCTAGTCTGGTTTACTCTTTAAGTCCATATTTTAGCTCTTTTTTCGACCTAACTGTAAGTAGACTTAAGATGGGATTCCTGCGGCATGGATCAGAATAACATCAGGTCTCCATTTAAGACAATGCGGAAAATCATCATATCCATAGGCTAGTGGACAAACATTCGTGGTCTAGGGAAAATCCGAATTTTCGATATTATTATTATTATTATTATTATTATTATTATTATTATTATTATTATTAATATTGCACGTATGGGCGAATCCAGAAATGTATATAGAGTGTTAGTTGGAAGGCCGATGGAAAAAAGACTTCGGGGAGGCCGAGACGTAGATGGGAAGATAATATAAAAATAGATTTGAGGGAAGTGTAGTAATGATGGTAGAGACTGGATTAATCTTGCTCAGGATAGGGACCGATGGCGGGCTTATGTGAGGGCAGCAATGAACCTCTGGGTTCCTTAAAAGCCAATTTGTAAGTAATGTAAGTATATTATTATTATTATTATTATTATTATTATTATTATTATTATTAGTAGTAGTAGTAGTAGTAGTAATATTACCATTATTATTATTATTATTATTATTATTATTATTATTATTATTATTATTATTATTATTATTATTAGTTCATTCATTCATTCATTTGTAGTGTTCTTCCAAGGGCAGGTCTTTCATTGCAAGTCTAGCAATCCCCAATCTTTCCTATTTTCTGCCTTTCTCTTAGTCTCCGCATATGATCCATGTATCTCAGTAATGTCGTCTATCATCTGATATCTTCTTCTGCCTCGAACTCTTCTCCCGTTCCATTCATTCCAGTGCATCCTTCTGTAGGCAGTTTCTTCTCAGCAGTATTATTATTATTATTATTATTATTATTATTATTATTATTATTATTATTATTATTATTATTATTATTATATTACTGTTACTGTTGATTGTGTCGTTGCAACTTAATTACATATTTCTGTGGAAACATTATTACAAACTTTACCACATACATACACTAAAAACACTTTACTGTATTTCTCGTATGTTGTGCACTTCCTTTGTCTTAGTTGTGCTGCCGTCCGACATATTGAATTTTGTGTCGTCGCTGTAAAATAACTTCCAGACTAACATACACAAAGCGAGCATTGAAACAAGATATTATTGTTTTCTGAGAAAATTATAATACGGTACTCTTAGTTTCCTAGAATCATATTTATTTTATGTTCAGAAGAAAATTATGTAGCTGACTAAGCTTGTGTTATGTTTATCTGCGACACAATGCTACTTGACTAGTATTTCATATTCATGAGTAAAATATAAGTCTATGGTGAATATACCTTAGGAATTGGTATCCATAGCGACACTGATATATATGCTGTTCTTCAAATGACTGAAGTGGTACAAAAAATCATGTGAGGGTCTGTGACTAAACGTAGATGTAAAAACATATACTGTAACAAAAAAAAAAATAGCCTGTAAAGCAGAAGTGAAACAATGTTTACGTATATCAATCACCAACTTCGAAACGGATACCAATTTTCTTGCATTTAAAATTCAGTCGCAATCTTCTCATTAAAGATAAGGTGTAAATTGTAATGTCAGATTTTCATTTGTACAATTGAAGTACATATTTTTTTGAGGCTTTGAATTTATGAGTCTACCAAAGTTACAAAGGCTAATTTACATAATTCAGTTATTTTTTGTTTAGTTATATTAATTCTTCAATTTGTAATATGTAATAAATAATTTATTAATGAAGAGGTAATTCTGTATATATATATTTGAAATATTTATCATTCAAATGTAGACGGCCTGAGTGGCGCAGTCGGTATAGTGCTGGCCTTCTGTACCTGAAGTTGCGGGTTCGATCCCGGCCCAGGTCAATGGCATTTAACCTCTGAGTCCTGAGACATTTATTGTTTTATTTTTAAAGTTCAATATAATCCTACGCTTCAAAAAAAAGTCACTGATATGAGGAAAAATGCTGAAAAAATTCTGCATGTTACAGTTAGGACACAAATACAGGTATATTATACTATACTTTGGATCTCTGCACATACATCTTATATCATAATCATTTATGAAGTATAGTATAGTATACTCAGGACTCAGGAGGTTGTGTGCTTAAATGTGTCAGCTTCATGTCAGTAGACTTACTGGCATAATGCGATAGGCTCATGTCAATAGATTTACTGGCATGTAAAAGAACTCCTGAGAGACAAAATTCCTGCACAACGGCGACGCTGATATAAACTCGACAGTTGCGAGCGTCGTTAAACAAAACATAATTAAATGCATTTAATTGTAAATCATGTCCGGTCCAGGTCTCCTTCACTTTTTATTATTGTAGACCACTCTTACAAAAAGGTTGCCGACCCCTGCCATAAAGTATAACATTATGAACTTTTTTCATTATATACTATTTAAATATTTAATGATCACTTATATTTGATTTAAAGTCTTTATATGGTGAACTACGATTCATTTCTAAATCACTGACACCAGTTGGACAGGCAATGCACTTGTTAATTGTTGGCGGTGTAGGAACATTAACTACATCGTTGACACTTTCTTACTGAACTGCAGAAGAAAGGTTAGAAAATGCCTCTTTCCTTGCACTGCATTCTTGCTCTCATTTCAGTTTATTCTTTATTATTTTTGGCTCAGTTTTCGGCGGTTCTTGTGCACGCTTTCTTTCACGCCACATTCAGTAATTTATGCATTAATGTGTGTTAATTGATCTAAAAACACAAACATCAACAACTTCATTTACGCGAGATAATAGCAATGCTCTGTACACTATAGTATGCAAAGCCCTCTAAAAATGTCCGTCACAGAATTTTATTGTTGTTAGCCACCGGCGTAGCTCAGTCGGTTAAGGCGCTTACCTGCCGGCCTGAAGTTGCGCTCGGGCGCGGGTTCGATCCCCGCTTGGACTGATTACCTGGTTGAGTTTTTTTTCCGAGGTTTTCCCCAACCGTAAGGTGAATGCCAGGTAATCTATGGGCGAATCCTCGGCCTCATCTCGCCAAATACCATCTCGATATCACCAATCTCATCAACGCTAAATAACCTCGTAGTTGATACAGCGTCGTTAAATAACCAACTAAAAAAATTGTTTCACAACGTGTGACTCGTACCCTGTCTAAAGAAGTTTTACTTAAAAAAAATCAATACTTTTATGTATAACGGAACCTAACGTCAATTTTTTATTGTAGATGTTTTCGGTTAATATAAAGATGAGATAATAATATTAAATGAGAATAATCTGAAAAACAAAGTTCACAAAGAAAATTTACTCCAGAGGGACAGAGAGATTAAATCCTTAAAATCGCTTCCTCCGGGAGGGAAGTAAAGCTGAGAGGCACGTATCGTAGATTTTCGGCACATAAAAAATCCTGACTCTTGTAGGAGGGTCCAGGCGAAATTTGTGTTCTGATGCTGAATGATCTCTACAGCTGAAAACATTGTTAAATTAAGCTTATTAATACGAGGAAATACAAATTAAAATTTCACAGTACGTAATAGTGAAGAACCACTGACGCAGTTTCAGCATCATTACAAAGTGAGACCTTCTCACCGCGGCCTACGAGGAAAACTTCCATGAACAAAAACTCATGCCTAGTCTTCTTTATTAACGTCATTAAGAGACTCTTCTGTGAAACAATCCCAGTTTCGCCCTTCAATCCAGGATGGCACTGCTGCGGCATTTATACGAGTACCATAAACATCGTTCTAATTTTTTTAAAGTTCAAAAATCGCTTTCGAAAACTGCAGAATTCCATTGCCTTTTCTTCCAGACGGCTTCGATCTTGTAACGCAATTTCAAGGCTCATTGCGAAATTGGCAATGTCTGGAACAGACTTCAACGATTACTGGACTCGCAATAGCAAAATATTAAAAATGGCGGACATACAATTTACAAAGTCGGTCACGCAACTGTCATAGAATCGATTGTCAACTAGTCTTGAAAAAAAATATGTGCTTTCGAAAATAGCTAGTAAGGTGGCGCGACAGTTCAATTAGGGTTACAATTGTCAGAAATGAAATGTTTTAACAAGTATTTTTACGATTGTGTATGGGGATAATAGTGGTAGCGTTCAGAACATGCCATACGACGCTGAGTGCTGAACATTTAATACATTTCCTGTAGTAAAATAGTAGATAGCATTATAAAATAATTTTATGAAATCTTCCGCAAGCTGTGTCTGAATATTTGCAATTTTTTCTAATAATATCATTTTCTAATTCTTCCTTGATCCAACAATCTGGACAGTGGCAAGCAATGTGACTACAATTTCCACCTGTCCACGACCTGAACGTAACTAAGATAGTTAGAATTCCATTCCTGGAAGATTCTAGATTTTTGCCTGGTTTAAGTTTTATATGAGTACTTCAATTTCTTTTGATGTTCTCAGTCTAACAATAAAAGCTCATGTGAGGGCTTATGTGAGGGCGGCAATGAACCTCCGGGTTCCTTAAAAGCCATTTGTAAATAAGAGATGATTATTTAATATTCATTTTTAATTACACAGATTCTTCAGAATTTGTGGAGGCATTAACGGCGATAGGTTTATTAGAGAAGTAGTGCAATAACAATGGCAGGGAAGTCCAAATAATTCGTAGAATAACTATCCCTTAGTCTACCTTGTTCGTCTTGAATCATCTTAGACTTTTCAGGAAAACATATCTTGGAAGTAAGTTACTCAACATTGATGGATCTTCTTTATAGCACTCGGATATTAGAAGAGTAATTAATACAAAATCTAGATGATAAATTAGTACCTGTTTATGTAAACTATGGTTTCTCACATAATTGGCTCGAGCCAGCATGATATAATGCTCCACGGTTATAGAAGAGAAGATCTGATTGGTTGCGGACGCCTGCATTGGCAATATAGTTTATGAAGTTATAGCGATTATCCATGCTGCGAGAGAACGACCTGCACTGAGATACGAACCCAAGCCTACTCAGTCGCATTCCCATCGTGCTGGGTTCAATAACCGACTCGAGGGCTTCTGTTGGCGTCTGTTCTTGCTCGTGTGCGATTCTGCAGCACTGGAGTCGCTTTGGATTTCAAATATCGCCATGCACGACCGTCAAAATGCGAGTACGCAAAATGACGATCTATAGCGCGTTAGCTTACGCAGCAAAAATTTTACAGTTTTGAGTATATTTTACAGAACATTTTGAAACAATTGCAACTATAATTTGACCAGAGGGTTTTCAACACGGGAAGCAACAAATAACTGCACGATAAACTTCATCTAAATTCTTCACCTTCAATTTAACGTCCTGAAGCAGACGATGTTAAATATTTAGGTATGCATTTAGATCACCGATTAACATGGCGTAAACATATTGAAACTAAACGTAAAGAATTACATTTTAAAACATAAAAAATGTATTGGTTATTGGGACCTAAATCAAAACTGTCAGAAAATAAAATGCTTGTTTATAAAGTGATACTAAAACCAATCTGGACATACGGCATCCAACTGTGGGGAACTCCTAGCAACTCAAACATTGAAATACTGCAGAGGTATCAGTCTAAAACTTTACGTTCCATTGTCACTGCACCATGATATGTCCGAAATTATGTAATTCATCATGACCTAAACATCTGCCAATTAAATTGATTAAATCAGCATCCCAATCATCATGCATTAAATTTGCTGGATAATAGTCAAACAAGAAGACTTAAAAGGACCAATGTCTTGACCTTCCATTTATTTTACTACAGTTATTTGAAACATTATTTTTCTTTTGGAGTGTTGTCATGGGATAACATCTCCACTCATGTCATATTCTTTTATAATAATTACTTATTGTCTTTTGTAGACAGATTGCAAATGTGGCATAAGTGTTAAATAAAAAAACATAATAATAATAATAAAAATTGACGCGAGAAATTACAGACTTTTTCTGCAACAATTGGCTACCATGACAACTTACATTCTTAAAATAATAAAAATAATAACTGAAATTCATTATTTTTCTCTTCCTTTTCTGCTTATTATAATCATGGTATCTACATGCAGAAATGTTATCCAGGCACAAGTAGAACAAAGTATTTACGATGTATTTCAATGCAATTTTTTTTATCTTACAATTTGTCTCTGCAGCTAAATTTTCGTGGGTCACATTTCTCTTAATATTATTTACCAAGGTGCAAATTAAATAGAGTTCCCATCTGAAGTTGTGGAAGATTACTCTGTGGCCAAGCTCAAAATCAAGTCTGCGAATTTACAAATTATGTATCAATATTTCATGTCTTGAGAGTCACAGTATATGGAGGCTGTAAATTTAAAGACTTTTTTTTTGCAAGATTTCGGTGTAATGACAGTTGCTGGCAACGAAAGGAAGAATGGTTGCGCTTTTTCGTTTCTACATTCTTTCAATCTCAATTTCCGTAGAAGGAGGAGGGGTTGTTTACTGATCTTATTCTTCTATTTTTGCTGTATGTTGTGGTTGCTTTGAGTTGGTGATGTCGATGAAGTATCGTATATTCGTTGACTCTTCTTGTCGACTAGTGTCATGTCTGGATTGTTTTGATTTGATGTTTTGTCGGTTTTTATCTTTCGGTTACTGTATAATTTGAAGTCATATTTTACCAGCGCAGTTTGTAGGATATGTCTGTTACAATGTCTCGGGACAAGGTGCTTTCTTTATGTAGTCAACAAACTTCGAAGTGTTAGGAGTAATTTCGGTTGTGTATTCAAGATTCAATTCAGATTACATCCAACTTCCTCGGAGACAGGAGATAGTGATTTTGTTTTGCAACAATGAGGAATGTACTATATTTTTATACACTTGAAATACATTTTATGTGTGATCTTTATCTTAGTGAAGGTGCAGGGAATAATCCAGTTATCTCAAAAATGGTTCCTCGTAAGAGAAACATTTTCTCATGAAATTTCGACCAGTAGACCTATATGGGTCTGATGTCCACTCAGCATCCTGATGAACTTGGAGAGCTACAGTCAGTAGCGGAATCCTGCTGCGAAAGCCAGAAACAGCTAAAAGGATCATCGTGGTGATCATATTTAACCCTCCAGACCGGTTGGATATCGTTCACCTTTGCTGAGCCATATAGACTTGAGACCAGCAGTCGTCTGATCGGCCTTAACCCTGTATGGGCTGTCGCGTCACGGATTTCTTATTTTTATTGCAGAAAACAATGTATTTTAATTGTTATTTTTAATGCATCTAAAGAAGATGTGATGTATTAGCACACAAAAGTCTGTGGTGTATGCAGGACAGTCATCTAGTTGGGCTTGTTTCAGTCTGTGCTCATCTCCTGATTGCAGTACTGACTGTATTCCATTGTTCATTTTTCTCGTGCCTGGATTTTCCGAAACTAAAGCAATGGTTGACGAACAATTAACGTGATAGCAAATATAATTATTTTACTTCGCAGCCCTAAAAGAACTTTCGCTTTATCCAACCGAAGTGATCTGTATACAGCAGTACACTATTGAATTCCTAGATAGGTCGCTGACATTTTCTTCTCCCGTAGCACCCTCGGGCACATGACGTATGAACAACTTACCAGGCGACGAAAGCGACGTGTTTTTGCACACTGGCGCAAAACACCACGGTGAGCTTTCTTCGTGTGCAACTTCTCAGCAAGAATGTATGTTACAATAAGTTTCTGCAATGAACGACGAACTTACAGGAATTAATGAAGAAAAGCTCAAGAAGGAATAATTACTATGTCTGCGGAAACTGCGGTTGGAACGTCGTATGTTACACCAATGAAATAGCGTTTTTGAATAACTCTGTATTGTAAATTTCATTTCTACTTTTAACCACATACCCGTCAACAATGGTGACTTTCATTGTTAACGATTCACCCTACAACAATGGGCATTCCACTCAACACAGCAACACAGTCGTTATTGTACTCCACACAGCGACAATGACAAGACACGTGTATTATTGAGAAGAACAACAATGTACTCTAATTTCAACTAATGTTCACAAAGCACTATATGCAGAATAAAATTGTCAGTTTTCAGTTCACAGTTCGTTCGCCTTGGCTAGTTCTTCTAGCTCACTCAAGTTCACTGTATGTCGAACCCAAGCCTTCCAGAAACAGTTCACTGCACTTCGAACCCAAGCCTTCCAGATGCGGTTCCCTGCAATTCGAACCCAAGCCTTCCAGATGCAGTTCCCTGCACGTCGAACCCAGCCCTCCAGATGCGGTTCCTTGCACGTCGAACCCAGCCCTCCAGACGCGGTTCCTTGCGCATCGAACCCAGCCCTCCAGATGCGGTTCCTTGCACGTCGAACCCAGATCCACCTGGCTTCCTGCTGTCCAAGACTTGATGGCTGACTGAAAGCTAACTCACTCAATGCCGAAGACTGCTCGCACTTTTATTACTAACCACATGTTCTCGGACTTTCGATTCGCGTGGCTTACGGAAACGTCGAGAGGATTACGCTTCTAGAGGCTTCCCCTGTTCTCTCCGCTCCGCGCAGCCCGTAGTTTTCTTTCCCCTCGCTCCGTTCCGCGCTACAGCGCCTACCGAAGCTCGAGTTCAGCTTCCCCGCGCCTTCCTTCTCTCTGGATGCGCGCGCACGCTCCCGAGGCAACCAGAATATTCCAAATGGCGCCACAATATTTTTAAATTGGTATCGTAAATGATTTGCATTTGTATCGTAAAGTTAAGTTTATACCGGAATTACTCTTATAAATTGCATTTCGACTGACTCTGTGTTTCATTTCTCAGATTTGTAGCTCAATTTTTGCTACCGCAAATAAAAAATGATGTCGGCATAACTATATAGGCCTAATAGAAATTGTATTCTCTTTATGCTATTATACTACTACTACTATTATTATTATTATTATTATTATTATTATTATTATTATTATTATTATTATTACAGTTTTATTAGTTTCAGTGGTAGTCGTAGTAGTAATAGTAGTATTCGTGTAACAGTATTTAGTAGTAATCGTGGTGTGGTAATGGTAGCAACAGTAATAGGAATTGTGGTCCTGATGATAGTGGTAGCGGTAGAGGTAGCGGTATTAGGACAGAAAAACAAATTTCCTTTGGATCTCTGCTCACAGAGAGTAACCGACTGATCTTCTTGAAGCAAAATATTTAAATAAACAGCTATGAATTGATGGAGAACTAACGATGTAACCGCAATCCACATCATAATCAACAGAAACATCGAAAGAAAATTCCTTGATGCAATCACTGTCGTCATTGAATAGAAAAAGCGATAGTTCCGCATGGGAGTAGTCACTTGTTTGTTTTTGTGCGCTCACGTCTGTTTCAATGAAGGGGGCCGTGCCATCCCCTGATCAGCTTGGTCAATGAAGCACTGCAAATTGGAGTCCCCCGCAGTTCATCGTCCGCTACATTGCAGCCTTGTATTCCATATTTCGGACCGGGTTCCCACACAATATCGACTTAAACCGTGAATCGATTAGATCTTGAGGCGACAGATTACGAGGATAGCTATTTCTTAAGCTGCAGTCAATTGTTATTGACGTGTAACTACCCAAGTCACGCTGTGTTCTTACCGTCCTGTGCAAGACCAGCTCTAAGGCAAGCAAGATTGAAAATATACTAGTCTACGTTTTTTTACGTGACAGTCCACTTCATGTAACAACGTCAACATTGTTCAGTCTACTGTATGCAATTTTATTTAATCCCCTCTATTGACGAGTGTTAATTTTTCAGAAAATCGCGTGAATACGCAATAACTGATGTAACAGAAAAAGAAAGTTACTTTCCTACGGCACCCTGTTCGCCGCACACGTCTTCTACCTACCACCATAAAGTCATTATTTTCATGGACCTATTTTGTAATGGACAATTTACTAATTATAGTGTGCATTACGTCCCTGCGGAGGCTTAGTGGTCTAGACTTTCGGTCTATCATGCAGGTGATACGAGTTCGAGTCCCGATGAGACCCAGTATTTTTCAACAATTTCAAGACCCCTGGTAAAAGGATGTGACATTAAATTATTGAAATAGGTGATTCAGGTGGGAAAAGTAATTTTGAAGTATTTAATTACAACAATATATTATTACATTCAACAGTTGAATAAACTTGTATCCTTGATTGTCAAATGGTTGAGCTAGTAAATACAGGTCTAACGAAATATGCCCCTGAAATTATTTTCCTTTCTCCTGAAACACGCACTATAGTTTTGTTGGTTACATCCTCATTCCGGGGAGACTTTCACTTAAGGCTGAGAAGGTCGCAATTGCAGTTTTACTCCGGATTCTGCAGTTTCCCTGTCTGGCATCAACATCATTCCGTACATACAAAGGCACACAATATGTATTGGCCCCACATACAAAATATTATTTTTCAATAAAATAGCCTTTGTTTCGATATCATAGCTATAAATAGGAATAAACAGGAGCCCACGATTCAGCACCTATCAGCGAAATACAACATTGATAAAATCACAGTTACCAGTCTCTTGTTTGGAGCGAGAGGCACCATTCCGAAAGCCTTTGTAAAGTGGAGGGAGAAATACAAGCTGACGAGAGTTCTTCAAGATGCCATCGTCACCAACATTATAAAATTTCCTGTAGCGATATTTCGTCAGCATCTTTATGGCGTACATTCAATTTAAATTATATTTGGTTCTATTTTTTTTCTTATGTCTTAATCACTTTTGTCTGAAACCTGTTTATATAATTTTTCATTTTAAATTTTATTGTGAGCTATTCTGTGTCGCAGGGCAAACCCAAAATATTGGGTCAGACGAATAAATTAAAAATTAATTAATTAATTAATTAATTAAAAATTAAAAAATAAATTACACTTTATATGAGGCATTGTTGTGTATTATTTGTTACTTTGTACTGATATTTAAAATGTTATATCTATACTAATAATAAATCTGTAGCCAAAATTTTTCTGGTAATTTTCGATTTTCCAAAAATAATTGATGTTAACATGTATCCTGAAACCGAAAATCGCTTTTTTGAAATTTTTGTTTGTCTGTCTGTCTGTCTGTATGTTTGTTATCTTTTCACGCAATAATGGCTGAACGGATTTCGATGAAAGTTGGAATATAAATTAAGTTCGTTGTACCTTAGATTTTAGGCTATATGACATTCAAAATACATTATTTAAAAGGTGGGTTATAAGGGGGCCTGAATTAAATAAATCGAAATATCTCGCTTATTATTGATTTTTATGAAATATGTTACATAACCAAAGTTTCTTTAAAAATTATTTCCGATAAGTTTTATTCTTTACAAAATTTTGATAGGACTGATATTTAATGAGATCAATGAGTTTTAAAATTAAAATACAATGCCATCTAAGGCGGTGTAATGAAATGAAAACAAATGACTTCGTCTATAAGCGGCCTTGGTCAACAATAATCGAAAGCTATGAAACATAGCCAACAGAGAATGTTCTGTGTTTGTATGAAGTAATATCGGAAGCTAAATTAACCGATTTGTATAATTAATTATTATTTCATCATTGGAAAGTGTAGTTTCTCTAGATGGACATAATGCTATAATGTTATTACAGTAACTTCTGAGTGAATTGAGGACAGTAAGATTAAAATAGCTTCTTATGCACAGAAAACTTGATAGGCTATTCTATACATTCGTTTATTTAAAGGGGCCTGAATTAAATAAATCGAAATATCTCGCTTATTATTACTTTTTGTGAAAGTTTCTTTAAAAATGATTTCCGATAAGTTTTATTCTATGCAAAATTTTGATAGGACTGATATTTAAGGATAGGATACAAGACTTTTAAAATAACAATACAATATATTTTCACCGCCGCCTCAGTTTATAGCGTTGTTGTTCATGCAGTAACTCCTATGTGCAAAATATAAAATTTTTTAGTAGGAAGAAAAAACACATTTATTCATTCCATGGCAATGGTACATAGGAGATCGTAAATTCCTACATTTTCGAAAGAAAGAAATATAATTACATATCACTGTTAATGCTGTATCACTATTTAAGTTATTTGAAGGGTTCAGAACCATAGTGGGCCAAGCGCCATTTACTAAAGACGTAGAAAACAATGACTAAAATTAAGTTATTACCATAATTCAATGGAAACATATAGTAAGTAATATAAAGTTTGCACATTAAAACTAAAAGATATGTCAATCTTCATTAAACTATGGTTGCATGTAATAACAATTAAGAAACATGTTAAAGGAATTGTCATTGCACCAAATGAGTGCTCTCTGGACCAAAATGATCGCATTTTAATTATTTAAATACAATTTAAATTAAGTAACATATTAAACGATTTATCCTTCTATCAAACACGAATGTTCCCTGGATCAAATGTCCTATTTTAATAAAATTATGTAATTACTTTATATTTATTTCTAACAGGTGCAGCGGAGCGCACGGCTACGGCTAGTTAATAATATATCTGAAATTGGCAAAACTTCATTTCTTACACTAGTTTATTAAACCGTGTCGGACTGTAAAGAAAACACACTATCGCCATGTCCATAGTTTATATGTTGTACAGTATTATAGTATTGTGAAATTTTAGTTAAATTTAATTTTCCTACCTTTTTTTCTATTCTATTAAAATTATAACATATAGCCTATTAATCTGTTGTATCCTATAGGACAAACCATTCCAACACAGCGTTTGGGGGCTAGGGCGCCCGGACGCTGCCCTGTGCCTGCCCTGGGCGGACCCCCACTCCTTTCTGTCGCTGCGGCTGTGGTGGTGTACGAATGCATACGATCATCAACTCTTCTCGTATGTTCGATGATATTCTGCAGGCATTGCTGGATTATGCCTTCCATCAGTCATTCATTCAGCCATATGTTGTACTATCGTTAGTGCTTAACTGTTTTGAATAAAAATGAAGAGAAGTGCGTCGATAATCGGTTCAGGATTTAACTCCTCTTGGGAGGGCTTGTATCTTGTCTAATCTGACGACAACAATGTTCATGTTTAATATGTCATATCAATGTACAGACAAAAACGTACAACATTAAACGTCATCTTTGAAGTTAAAGATTCTTATACTCACGCTCATATTATCGGCGAAGAGAGGAAGGTATTAATAACGAAACTAAAGGTCGAAATGCAATCTTCTTACGACGAGGTGAATATCATTTCAACTAATTAAGTACTCTAAGGGCAATATGATTAAATTAATGGTTACGTTATAGTAAGTTTGTTTTGAACAGTTGTCAACAATATATGGGAATTATTATAAAAACGTTTGTTAATCTGTTAAAGGATTTTCTGCCCGTTCAATTATGTGTATATTTTTTGTATAGTGATAATGTCATTAAAAATTAATTTTCCCTTTCTTTCGCAGCACATTGAGCCAAGTTCCGAAAGAGCTGTCCATGCAAGCTATATTGTTGCCCTAAATATCGCCAAAAGTAGCCGGCCTTTTACGGAAGGAATGTTTGTAAAGGAGTGCATGATTTCAACTTCAGAGATATTGTGTCCTTTCCTGGTGACGTTATTTGAGTCAATTAGTCTCTCTCCACAAACAATCTTTAGCTGCGTGCAGGAACTTGGTGAACATTTTATGACGCTTTTTTTTCTGTAAATGTTGAGCAGGCTACAGTCAAATTCCAAAGAGAATTGATAAGGCTTCAGTGTCACACAATTTTGAAAGATAGATATTACAATATTCCAGGCGGCCTCGTTGTGTTTTATAAGAACTTGAAACAAAAATAGTTTTCGCTTATCCACGTATTGACATGCAAGTTAATTTTTATGTTTGGCTCTATATACCTTAACGAACACACATTCTCAGTTATGAACCTGAATAAGAGTAAAACTAGGTCATGTTTGTTCGATGTTGCGTTGGAAGCAGTGTTACGCATTCATTCTGCTCAAACAGTTTTCCCTGATAAAGCTGAAAGGAAAAGAAATCAAAGAAATGTCATTTGTCTTCCGAACTACAGAAAAAAGGACAATTTTATTTTGTTGTATTATTTTGTAATGGTCAATTGTAATTCTTGAATTCGTCCTATGTGTCATAGAATGTGCCATCCATATATTATGTACCTCACTGCCTCACTCTACCCCTGGCACGCCTGCAACCCACTCAGCGATCGATATTCCGTCTCTTTCCCACTCACTTGCTGTCTCTCTCTGGGGCTCGGCATAGCCCCTTCGAACCCAGGACAGCCACGGGGCATCACGGGGGCTGCCCAATTGGAATGGTCTGCTATATGATACTTTATGAATTTAAGGATTAAGACACTCCTCCCATCTATGTTCCAGTGATGTTACACTTTTTGATGTGAATTCGTGTATAAGTTCGGTCCAGTACTGGAGTGCCATCACAAAAGTTGACCAATACATTTTCAGGCGAGTTTCGTCGCGTCTAGAATTTCTAAACTACACGATATACGAGTAATATTCCAATGTAGTAAACGGCTATCGACAGACGAAAGATAAATGTATCCAACGTGACTTTAAGTTGGAGCGGATAACATCATCTAGTGATATTGGAGAGGAGGAAAATTGAGGAACGAATTGGATAGTCGCACGGCATCCGAGGCAGTGTTATTCGAGAATTCGAAGCGATAGAACGTTCGAAGTCGTGTTAAACTCTTCGTAACGAACCCAGACTACAATCTCAATTAAGCAACAATAAGCAGTCTACAACTTAAATTGGAATGGCGTGTTAAGTTGAGTGAAGAGAGAAAATTTACAATAGCCTATCAACGAATATGCAGCGTAAATGGGAGCGGGCTTATAAGCAACGGGTAGCAAAGGATAGAGCACAATGGTTACTATAGCAACCGACATGTTTATTCTCAGTGCATACAAGATGGCTACTTCCAGGAGTCCCAGCACAGCGGGTTACCACGATATCTTGATAGAAAAGATGTAGCGTGTCATTGCTTATGTTTATCTTAACAGCAATTCTGTCACCGACTTATTCACGCATGAAATATAAAGTTGTGTTTCCGATATAGACTAGTCCGTTTTTTTTTTATTCTTTACTCTTAGTCTGCAAATAATTAATTCTTCTACTATAATTGTGACAGTCGTCTTTCTTAAACGTATTCCGTGTTGTTCCTTGAGTAAAAGAAGTAACTAGGGATAAGGTGATACGAGTAGGGGATGTTAATTAAGTTCAAATTCAGCCTTGTGAAATGCATTTATAGCAACGAACCTTTCGTTGGGAGGAGCGTTGTCTTGATGAAAGAGAATTCCACGATATTATTTCATATATATATATATATTTTTTTTTTTTTTTACAAATTTACGTTTCTATGGTAATATCATGCTAAGCCAATTGTGGTCGCTCTTAGGGACAATAAATATTATTTAGTGTAGTACATTACAAGTGAAAATAAATTATATTACAAACAAGATTTGAGACTTTCACGATGCTGAGCTAGGTGCGAAGTTTTTGGATATGAGTTCTTGGTAACTAATCCAACAGATTCTACCCTAATGATGGGCCGATATGTTACTCCCAAAATTTGAATATTGACACGATGCAAATAACCAGAAACCTTGCACAACTCAATTATTTTGAGTTCATTATTACTCAGATTATAATGGAGTTGAAGCCATTTATACATATTCTTGAAGAAATTACATTTACTGGCAATAAGGGAATGTTACGGTATATTCCACACAATCTAAAGTGTAGGCCTACTACTTTAAACCATATCTTTTATACTGCTATATGTGAAACCACGTTTTTCATGTAGCCAACATGTAAAATTTAAAGAAAGTAGAAAATGAGTAAATTATAAACAAATTGTACAGCAACACCAAAAATAAGAAAGTCCTTTTGCCCCGTAACTAAAAAATGTGGGTAATAACATTTTCTGAAGTTGGAGAGGGGATATAATAGGGAAGTTCTGGTCCATTTACTATTACCTTCATCTTTTTCACGCCCGGCTCCACTGTTGCCATAGCAATCTATAGTGACGAATTTTTGTTGTTATTGTTGGATAGAGCTGAAGAGAATAAAGCTACAAAAACTTATTGAGCATTTTACGTAATAGTTGTATTTGTGTATACCCTTCAAGAGAGGATATAAATCATCCTAAATTATTAAATTTAGGAAATTACCCAAGATAAGCTGTGTGTTCATCCTGCAATCAACTGATAATAACAAAAATACAGGTTGCCAGGCGACGATAGACAACAAAAGATGCGAAAAGAAATGAATGAGGTCTATAAACAATTGAATGCCTTTTCATATTTAAGTATAAAAATATAGGGGTGCCATTTGAAATTTCAACGTGGGGGTGGGGGTGAAATCTAAAATGCAATTAAGCCTGGTTTCAGACTTAGGCCTACTCCTCAATATCTAAATTGACGTGTTTTTTTGTTTAAATTGAAATCAATTTAAATACTTAGTTATTTAAACTGGGAAGTTTTGAAACGAAAGCCCTGTATATTTATTTTTCTATCGTATTTAGTATAGCCTGCTATAGATCCGAGGAATCTCATCTCAGCAGTCTGAATATTATTGTAATGATGTTTGCTCAGTGGCCATATTTCTGACCCATAAGTAATAATGGGAACTGCATGGTCTTGTACAACATAATTATTGATTCTTTTCTTCCATTTTTTCTTAGAGTTCGTCTTAATGTTCCAGTAATAGGGTTAAATGTATTTATTTTTCTATTTATATCTATTTCGTCTATGTATAAGTTCTGCAGCCAAGAACGTTAAAATGTAATACTTCTTCTATTTTATAACACAAGTTTTGAACGTACTAGATATTATGTATTTTCAAAAGCCATTGTTTTCTACTTTTCTACTGATATTTTCATATTGAATATTTTTTGCCGCTTATTCAGAGAATGTAGCGTTTTCTATCATTCATCTTTCGTGTTATCCAACAAGGTCTGATCGTCTGCAAACGCCATTGTATGGTGCGTTCAAATAATCCCTCCGTGTATCAAGTGTAGTTTTTACCAAGGAAAATAGAATATTCTGTTTTCCTTGGATTTTACGGTTCAATTTCGCATGTCCGCACTAAGTCTAGTCTAGTCTAGCCCTACAAGGGTGAGGGTGAAAGAAAAAGAAAGGTGTATCGTCCTTACAGACAGTGGGTTGTGGAGGGAATAAAACGCACGTTTCATCACCTATTTTACAATACCTCCTGTAACTTTCTTCTTACATAGTCGTATTATATCACCCAAGTACAAATTAAAATTATTATTGATAATAAGCGACTTGTCTGACCTCCCCTGTAACTGTCATCGGCTCACGCTGATTTATTTATTTATTTATTTTCGTTCTTCTTTCACACATACAAATTTTTTAGTATGTTCTTGTATTAAATGTTTTGGAGGTCCTCTCATTAAAATTTCCCATATTTTTTTGTTGTTTTGCCATTTATATTTTGGCCATTAATGATTTTTTGGGTTTGCATTTTTCTGGATTTTTGTACTTAACAATTCCTGCATTTAATTATTTTTGTCTTTCTAAATTATTCTGTAATGCTTTTATTCTGGATATTTATGGTCACCCTCATTGAGGGCAGATTATTTTGTTTAAAAATAAAACCAATAAGAACTTTACTGTAATCACTGAAAAGTAAATTTGTTTCTAAATTAAACTCTTTTCGATTTTCTATTATTTATTTCAGTAAAAATATGTTATATGTACAGCTTATTTCTTTCTTAAAGCCTGCCAGGATTATTTAGGCCTATTAATTCTACTATTTTATTTATTTTGGCGCTTATTAGAGATGAACTACGATCGAGAAAGCAAGACTAACAGCGCCCGCAAAGCAGAAAACCCTCACGACAATGTTGTATACGTCGCGTCGTTGACGTAAAGACTGCTCGTGAGTGTTTCGAGACGTCGAGATTGATCACTCCCGAAGTCCCGAACGTCAAGCAGCCTTGAATCGCCACAGTTGTTTATATCTGACTGAACTTTTATCTACTTTGGCAACTGTTATATATGTATAAACAATCAAGTAGCCTATTTGAAACATCATCTCTACCTTTCAGTGTATAATAATCCGTTCCCAAGCTTTATTTAATTACTAGGCCCTTATTAAAAGGTTAGGAATTTTCTTTTCATGTGTTTGGGATCAAGTGTGTAATCTCAAGTAATATGATATTAACTTTATGTTTTATGTTTCTTATAAATACAAATTTATTTGAGAATTTTTTTTTTTCTATTTATATAACCATAGGTAATATCATATTATAGAACCAGAACATTTTGATAACTAAGATACTGTTCTGTTTTGTCTTTTTGTCTCATTTAAACGTTTATAATGTTATTTATTACAATGATGTATGTTATTCAGAGTTACGAAATCTTTCCACGCCGACCAAATGCTATTTCGAGGATGATGAGCGAGATTCGAAGCACAAGAGAATGACGAGACGAAACTCGAAAGACAAATGCAACGAACACAGCGAGCGAGAGCGGCAGTTAGTTTTGTTCATCTCTAGCGCTTATAATCTTTGCATAAATCGTATATGGAGAACGGAGTTCTACTTATACCTCTCTAGTTACCTTGATTTTATTTACCACAATTAATACGACTGCTGAGATTCGAACTCGGTCCGCAGTCATCATAAATCAGTGGTCTGCCAATTGATGGGATATGTTTTGCACTATATGAGCAGCCATTGGTAATCTAAAGTAGTGAAATTAGTTTATATTACCGTAGTAGTCTACAGCGAGGCTCATAGTCCACTCTTGCTCAGTCTGAACTTCGCGTGTCTAGAGATAAGGCCGAGCAGTGCTCAATTGTTGTGCCTGGGAGGCCTCCGAGTGGCCCGCAATCCCCCTGAATCCTCCATCAACGCCGATATTCTTCTTCAGACCTTTTCCCACAGACATCGCGCCCTCCATCTCGGCGCCCTCCTATCAATACCAGAGTCGTGTTCAACACTGCACATCGATTAGGTTCACCACTCCCCTCACCTCCTTCGCCATCAAGCATTACAAGTTTTGCAAACCACTCGCAGTGTCTGAAGTGACGTGAGAATTATTTGTACGTGCTCTAGAAGGTTTTATCAACTGCAGATAATGATAATGGTTATTACAGGAAAAGGGAGGAATGTGGGAAGAACATTTGTCGCTTATGGGACACTAGGACTAAGTTTTGAAACTTTTACAATTTTAATCCGATGTGAAACCTAACCATTTCCCCCCCCCCTTACTACATAAGCTAGTGGATTATGGTGATTTTCTAGTTTGCAGGTTGAATTTTCTTTGCCAACTTCGTTTCGAATTTTGGCACTGAGAAATACTACAACTGATAGTGATTTTATAACTTACGTTGGCAGCAGTGACACAAGTTGTCAGTAGTTTAAATTCTGAAAATACAAATTGTTCTAGATTTCTAAGCCCATTACTGGAAGCTGGTGAAATTTGAACATACTAATAATTAATTAATATCAGTATTAATATTAATACATAATAGTTATTGTATGTGTTGCTTTGTGTTGTGGTTCAAGATTAGAGTCAGGTAGGCTAAGTGTAAATAAATATAACATATTTCGTGTGATACATGCCCTTGAGTAATCGATAGAAATACCATTTCACATTTTAATTAATTTCTTTCGTGTTTAAACTTTTGTTACATTAATGGAGTAAATATTCTAAAGCATACATTTCAAAGTGACATTCGTTTTCGGAATTCATACTAATCATTTCACGTGATCAAACAAAATACATTTTTAGGTTAGGTCTTGTGATTCGTAAACTGTTTAATCAAAGCAATGAATTTCATGTTGTCAGACGAAATAAATTTGAATATTAGATCATACACTAATCTACTAACTATTAACATAATGTGCGAGAGGTCCAGAGGAAAAATATACTCTTTCACAAAGTATTGAACCTTTTAGAAAACACCTGCCCAACATAAAGATGAGATGTGGTAAATAAGCAAGATATCGTTATTGTTAATACTATATTATTATTATTATTATTATTATTATTATTATTATTATTATTATTATTATTATGTGATTTTAACCTCTTATGGTGATATCTAGTATTATAGTATTAGTTGGCAACACTGAAGAGCCAGCCAAATTAGTCTTTTAAGAATTACTCTTACGTGATCCTCAGTATAGATGCATTAAGATTAAAGTGTATGCAAATTTTCAGCTTAATCGGACTCTAGTTTCGAAATTCATTTTGTTTTAATTATTCAAACTAGTGCTATAATCAAAATGGGCATTACATTATTTTAAATAGAGCAAGTTCATATTTTGTGACCGAGCGGTCTAGCGGAGTGGTAGAGGGCTAGCCTTGCATTCGGGATATCCGGGATTCGATCCTAGGGGCTGGCAATCCTAAGATATTACTATGATGTACCGAAGTACATATGGAGTTTCAGTGCAGTAATTCTGAAGAACCTGTAGAACGGAGAAAACTTCTCTCCGGCACACAATAGGTAGAACTTAAAAATGACAGGGATTCAAACTGAAATCGGAACTTGAATCCGGTGTGGCTTAGTGGATAAAGCGCCAGCACGTAAAGCCGGAAACCCGGGTTCGAGTCCCGGTGCTGGAGAGAATTCTTCTCTGTTCTACCGATTCTTCAGAATTACTGCACTGAAACTCCATATGTACTTCGGTACATCATAGTAATATGTTAAAGCGTAAGTTATCACTTTGTGATTCAAGACGGCGCCATGTTCCGTAGGACCCCGGCCACTTAGTCACTCGTAATGAGTGCACCTCTGTGCTTGTGGTTGGACATTGTGTCTACTGTCATACTGTGACACGGTAAACGAGGGTAGGCCAATAAAGATGAACACAGTAGGTAGAACTTAAAAATGAGAGGGATGCAATCCGACATCGGAACTTGAATCCGGTGTGGCTTACTAGATAAAGCGCCAGCGCGTAAAGCTGGAAACCCGGGTTCGAGTCCCGGTGTCGGAGAGAATTTTTCTCCGATCTACCGATTCTTCACCAAATCCTAACTAAGGTTTTTCATGGTTTCTTCAGTTATTTCCAGGCAAATGCCGGGATTGTACCTCTTGAACGTCCGGCATGGACGGCGATCCTTCCTTTAATCCTTTCATATGTGTGAGTGGATGGTCTATAATGTCTTAAATGTTTGTGTTATATCGGAGGTGGCCCTAGCATTGAGCTGATCCCTCATCCGGGGAGGCCCTCCATGTCCTTGTGTGGTGAAAAAGGTATGTATGTGACCCAATAGATTAATTCTTCTCCTGACAGATCGCGGCCCTATAAGGCCTGTGTGGCGTGGGTCGTATAAATGAGCCTAAAAGGGAGAGGTTAAACTGAGATAAAGAAAAGTTCATATTTTTCGTACGGACCCTGATCCACGGATAATATTTTAACGTTGAGAAATGCATTATATCTAGGCTAGTTTAGGCACAATACATTGATGATAATCAGACATTTATTTATTCAGTCTTTTGTAATTACACAACAATTTTAGCCCCTAATTTTGAAGATACTTAAAATTTCTCAACGTTAGATTCCATATAATATATGCATGGACACGTACGAATGTTTTCAATAGATTTGGTGAAAACTGCATGCGCAAGGAGCATTTTGAACATCTAAAAATGTAGTTTCGAGAAAAACGCAAATTTGTGAAAACTGATACAATACTAACATATGGAGCAGGTCTATATAAAAATCACTTCTCGATTTCAGAGAAGACGTAGAGGAAAAACATCTCTTACTCTCACCTTCCTAAGTGTCCAAAGATATTTTCTTACAAAACACCGAAAATTGATTTTCTGGCTATTGATTTTGTAAAACGTCAGTCCTAGCGTCGCTTATATGGAAATGTTATCAAGAAAATTTCCTGTAGAGAAAAAATAGGAACTCAAGATATCTGTGAAGTTACAACGAAAAATGTAGTAGTAAATTAGGTTAAGTTGGCTACGGACGGGTTAGGATGACTCGTCGTACGTCGGCTATACTGAGGCTAATTGTGACCACGAATTTATGGGATTAATGAGAATGAGGGTGTACCAGCCCACCGGCAGCATGTCACCCCTCAACCGCTCAGGGCCCCCTACCCCACGCTGTAGGTCCATACCGCCAAGGTGACCAAGCAGACAGGATCCATTCCAACGGCCCTTCCAAGGTGTCGAAGCGCCCATGGAAGTGCTCTTAAGGAATGAATCCTAGCAGAGATATTGCGGAAGGCTAGGAACCCACGGGAGGGGAAGGGAAATGGACCGTGAAAATGCAAATTCTAACCCAGCATTTGCCTAAGTAACTGCGGAAAACCACGGAAAAACCACAGTCAGATTGGTCGGTCCGGGAATCGAACCATGGACCTCCAGAATGCGAGTTTCATGCGGGACGTATGAGCCAACTCGTTCAGTAAAGTAGTGTGTAGATATGTATGTATGTATGTATTATGTATGTATGTATGTATGTATGTATGTATGTATGTATATCTGTCCCGTGCCGTGGCGTCGTGATCTAAGGCATCCTGCCTAGAACTCACGTCACGGAATGTGCGCTGGTTCGAGTCCTCTGGGGGAAAAAATTTCTCGTGAAATTTCAGCCAGTGTATGGGACCGGTGCCCACCTTACATCGTTATCCACTTCGGGAGCTACGATAGGTAGCGAAATCCGGTTGCGAAAGCCAGCTATAACGGCTGGGAGGATCATCGTGCTAACCACACGATATCTCTATTCTGTTTGGATGATCGTCCACCTCTGCTTCGGTATGTGGACGTGAGGCCAGTAGTGTGCTGGTCGGTCTAGATCTTTCACGGGCTGTAGCGCTACTGATTATTATTATTATTATTATTATTATTATTATTATTATTATTATTATTATTATTATATATAGGCCTATATGGGTTTACCTGACAACGATTCGATTGTAGCTTCTTATCGTGGTTCACTAGATCAGTTAGTTTACAGTTTTCTACCTAAACCTACTGGAGATTCAAGGCAGATTTGTAATAGTTAAATAGAATCTCTTGCAATTTTTCTTCATTACTTTGCCATTACTAAATTATCTACATATTATCGTATAGCAGTGTTGTTATTTTTCTTGGCTGTAACACCAGAGGTAGCTCTGATCTAATTTCATAGCTGGATTTGCGTTCTGTAATTTGTCTGGACCTGTCTAACCCAAAGCTATAAAACACATTGTAGGATTCCTACGCCATGGGGTTGTCACGTCGTCGCGCTATGATATTGATTAACATTCATGCTCTAGAAACTCGCCTAGCTTTTATTGATCTTGGAAAATTGGTGTCACGAAGACGACACATACTTTCTCATACCTACTTTTCATTCGTTCCAAATAATTCAGTTCTATTATTACCTGTAAGTTTGCAGCTTTTCTTGAATAGTAATTTAATAGACATAAAGAACCTAAGAATTTTAAAGGCACCCAAATAAGTTGAATAAGTTAATAAAAGGTAATGGAAGGAGTAACGATTAAAAGTTTCGCGATCATACATCCTTGCTATGGAATTTGAGGTTGTGGGAAAGTCTCTCTGTGAACTCCAATCCTTCAAGCCTGTCCGACTATTGCCGTTCCGTTTAAAGGAACGTAAGATAATTTTGAAAGGGAAAATCCGAAAAGGGACGTAACATAATTCCACATAAATACATCTTATAATCCCAATCAGTAAAACCTTTTGCTTCATCTATATGTAACGCTTAACTAGATTCTAATTTATTTTGGACAGATGTATGTAAAAGAACTGTTAGTATGACATAATGACTTCAACCATTTTTTTTTTCAAAAACTGGTATTTAAAAAAAATGAAATAATAAAGGCTTTGTTTGCTAATGGGTTTATGTAGTAAGCTAAGTATAATACCTGCCAGATAGCCAATAGTAATTTGAAATCAGGCTATTAAACGTGATTAGGTATTCTTTAATTTTGTATTTGTCCTGCGTTATCTTAAGCAGTGTTGTGTTATGGTGAGCACGTAAACAAAGGTTGATTCATAATTTAAAAAATTGGGGATGGATTGGGTTACAGCCCCCCAATGTATTCATTCATTCGTTTAGTGTTCTGCCCAAAGGCAAGTCTTTCACTGCAAATCCAGCTTTCTCCAATCTTTCCTATTTTCTGCCTTCCTCTTTGTTTCCTCATATGATCCATATAACTTGATGTTATCTATCATCTGATATCTTCTTCTACCCCGAACTCTTTCCCGTTCATCATTTCTTCCAGTGCATCCTTCAGTAGACAATTTCTTCTCAGCCAGTGACCCAACCAATTCCTTTTCCTCTCCCTGATCAATTTCAGCATCATTCTTTCTTTACCCACTCTTTCCAACACAGCTTCATTTCTTATTCTGTCTGTCCACTTCACACATTCCATTCTTCTCCATACCCACATTTCAAATGCTTCTATTCGCTTCTCTTCATTTCGTCGTAATGTCCATGTTTCTGCCCCCATACAATGCCACATTCCACACAAAACATTTCACTAGTCTCTTCCTTATTTCTTTTTCCAGACGTCCGCAGAAGAATCTCTTTTTTCTATTAAAAGCTTTCTTGGCCATTGCTATCCTCCTTTTGACATCCTGGCAGCAGCTCATGTTACTGCTTATAGTACATCCCAAGTATTTGAAGCTGTCCACTTGCTCTACTGCCTCATTTAGAATTCGCAAGTTTATCTTCTGTATTTTTCTTTGTGTGACCATGCTCTTCGTCTTATTTGCATTTATCTTCATCCCATACTGCACACAGCTGTCGTTTAGATCCAGTAACATATCCATCATCAGCAAATCTTGTGCACTTTATTCTTCTTCTTCCTCCTACTACCATTCCTCCCATGTTCTGAAAACATTTTTTACTAAATCCTCCAAGTCTAAGTAGATGTTGAAAAGGGTAGGTAATATAGGTCATCCTTGACGTACTCCTCTCCCAATTTCACTTCCTTCTGACATTTCTTCTCCTATCCTGACTTTGACTCGTTGTTTCATATAAATATTACTGAACACTCTTCTCTCTTTCCAATCCACACCAATTTTCTTTAGCCCAATGTATTATTGAATATGAAAGGAAGTGTAAAATTAATACGATACAATGTAATAAATATAAAGTAAGTGTAATGTAATAAAATGTCATAAATAATATAACGTATGTTTTTACTTATAATGTTTAATGAAACGCATTTTATCATTTTGGAAAAATTGTGATTTGCTGTTATTTGGTTAGAAATGTTTTTTTTTTTTTTTTTTTTTTTTTTTTTTCAATCTTTCTCCCATTTTGTCGCCTTCTCTTGCAGATGTTCTTTTTTCTCTCATCTTAGTTTTAATTGTTTTCTTCCTTTATGTTTCAAATTTATTTTTACGCAGTATTTCCTTCCAATTTCTTCTTCTTTCTACGCTGCCGCTGTGTTAGTGTCAACGTTGTATATTTGAAACGTTCGCAGTGCACTTATCAGTTTGTCTCTCCAGATGAAAGTAGTTATTAACCCTCTCAGCCCAATTTTTGGGGACGTTGTATGAAAATAATACAGATCGCTTCCTGAAAAATCTCCCCAGGTAGCCAAACAGTCTGGTGAAACAGTCTGTTTAGGTGAGGGCAAGACTTACTGTGGATTCTGCTGGGCTGGGGCAAGACACTGTGGAATGTTTTGAGCTCCTAATTTGGAGGACCGCCATCTTCCCACGTAAGTGTCTTCATGTTAAAAATACGAAAACGGGGTCGTCACTCCTTCGTAATCTGTTGTTCGTTGTCCCTGTTTCGTTAACACGTGTATGTACGTGGTCAATCTTCGCCTTCATCGAAGATTTCAATTAATATAATAGTATATTAAAACGGGAGACTATTGGCAGTGGGTCGGGATTCATTTAATGCGCACTACAAACCACATTATTTAAGAGGTTATTCATTATGATAAAATGTTAAATTGTTTTTAAGGAAATTACGAAAGTTGAATTAAACTTTTGAAGTTATTGTCCATATTGTGCCACATATTGGTTCTATTTAAAATAATCTACTGCATTAAAATAAGTAAAAATGAAGTTTTAATGGAGACATGCAAACAAAATCTCTTAAGTTTAAGCATGCACACTGGGATGTATCGGAAAAAAAAATTCTCGAATTCAAAACGTGGGTGTGTATAAAAGTTGTCTTGTAGTCTCTACTATATGCAGCAATAAAACCAGATCTCTAATTAGGGTATATTTTTTTTACCGATTCTTAGTATCATCAGTATATGATGTATTAGACCATTTCTCCATACTCTTCCCAGATCACTGTTCCCAAACATCTATTCCCACACTTAATTTTTCCCAACCCATATTTTTCCCAATACATTTTTACCAATATCCATGTTTTCCAAACCAGATTTTTCCCACACTTAATTTTTCCCAACATGTATTCTTCCCAACACATGTTTACCAATATCCATCTTTCCTAAACCAGATTCTTCTTTATTACTCGTTTCCTTTCTTCTATTGTATTCTTCTTTATTGATGGTAACTATTAGTTACAAGTTTCTTCTTTATTGCTCAATTCCTTTCTTCTATTGTATTCTTCTTTATTGATGGTAACTATTAGTTACAAGTTTCTTCTTTATTGCTCAATTCCTTTCTTCTATTGTATTCTTCTTTATTGATGGTAACTATTAGTTACAAGTTTCTTCTTTATTACTCGGTTCCTTTCTTCTATTGTATTCTTCTTTATTGATGGTAACTATTAATTAAAAGTTTCTTCTTTATTATTCGGTTCCTTTCTTCTATTGTATTCGTCTTTATTGATGGTAACTATTAATTAAAAGTTTCTTCTTTATTATTCGGTTCCTTTCTTCTATTGTATTCTTCTTTATTGATGGTAACTATTAATTAAAAGTTTCTTCTTTATTATTCGGTTCCTTTCTTCTATTGTATTCTTCTTTATTGATGGTAACTATTAGTTACAAGTTTCTTCTTTATTATTCGGTTCCTTTCTTCTATTGTATTCTTCTTTATTGATGGTAACTATTAATTAAAAGTTTCTTCTTTATTATTCGGTTCCTTTCTTCTATTGTATTCGTCTTTATTGATGGTAACTATTAATTAAAAGTTTCTTCTTTATTACTCAATTCCTTTCTTCTATTGTATTCGTCTTTATTGATGGTAACTATTAGTTACAAGTTTCTTCTTTATTATTCGGTTCCTTTCTTCTATTGTATTCTTCTTTATTGATGGTAACTATTAATTAAAAGTTTCTTCTTTATTATTCGGTTCCTTTCTTCTATTGTATTCGTCTTTATTGATGGTAACTATTAATTAAAAGTTTCTTCTTTATTATTCGGTTCCTTTCTTCTATTGTATTCTTCTTTATTGATGGTAACTATTAGTTACAAGTTTCTTCTTTATTATTCGGTTCCTTTCTTCTATTGTATTCTTCTTTATTGATGGTAACTATTAGTTAAAAGTTTCTTCTTTATTATTCGGTTCCTTTCTTCTATTGTATTCTTCTTTATTGATGGTAACTATTAGTTACAAGTTTCTTCTTTATTATTCGGTTCCTTTCTTCTATTGTATTCTTCTTTATTGATGGTAACTATTAATTAAAAGTTTCTTCTTTATTATTCGGTTCCTTTCTTCTATTGTATTCGTCTTTATTGATGGTAACTATTAATTAAAAGTTTCTTCTTTATTACTCGGTTCCATTCTTCTATTGTATTCTTCTTTATTGATGGTAACTATTAGTTACAAGTTTCTTCTTTATTATTCGGTTCCTTTCTTCTATTGTATTCTTCTTTATTGATGGTAACTATTAATTAAAAGTTTCTTCTTTATTACTCGGTTCCATTCTTCTATTGTATTCTTCTTTATTGATGGTAACTATTAGTTACAAGTTTCTTCTTTATTATTCGGTTCCTTTCTTCTATTGTATTCTTCTTTATTGATGGTAACTATTAGTTAAAAGTTTCTTCTTTATTATTCGGTTCCTTTCTTCTATTGTATTTGTCTTTATTGATGGTAACTATTAGTTACAAGTTTCTTCTTTATTACTCGGTTCCATTCCTCTATTGTATTCTTCTTTATTGATTGTAACTATAAGTTACAACGGTGTGGAGGGTTCTGAATGGCAGTAAATACCATCTTTACCACATCAATATGCACCAGTAGTTTGAAGAAGATGATTTTCAGAGTCGTGTGGTTTTCTGCAATTGGTTGTCAGGCACAAACCGCCGGTTTCATCGCAGTATTCTCTGGACAGATGTAGCGACATTCAAACGAAAGCTGAAGTTTTCTTCTTAATAGTTTATCAGAAACTAAAAATTGTAAAAGAAAATGTGATATAATCCCTATGGCCATGCATAAAATAATTATACAAATAAAATGAAAATTTTACTTTATACGCTAAACTTTAGACCTCCTGCGTCTCGATAAAAATGTGTTAGAAACCTGTTTTTTTCTGCATAATATAGTAGAGATTACAAGGCAAATTTTTGTATACGGTACCCTTATGTTTTGAATTTCGGATTTTTTATGCTCTCTACCGTACACCGTTGAAAATATGAAGTTGTTATGGAGATGTGGAGAAAAAAAAATCTGTCATAAGTTTGTATTCTCTGAACCGAAAGAAATAGAAAATGTTATACAGAAATATAAAGCGAAATAAATATTTGCTAACCTTAGTAAGTAGGTATATTTGATTAGTAGCATGTTGCACAAACTGTTGATACAATCAGTCTGCCGACTGGCACGAAATGATGTTTGCATATACAGTATACAGCAGTATTGTTTGCACAGTTCTATTTTCAAAATAAAACGGTAATTTATCTTATGAAAATATATTATTTATTTTATTTTCATATGAGAGAACTATTGCACATGGACTTTGGAATATGTTAAAGTCAATAAATAAAATATAAACTTCTGAATACATTAAACGAAACAGAATAAACAAAAACATGTCCAATTTTTATGTAACAGTCTTGTTTATACACTTTGATTATTTACACGTATGAAAAAAATAATATTTTGTAATATAACCTTTCGACTTTATTACTGCTTGACATCTCCTTTTCATTCATTTTGCAAGTTTTTACACAGTTCTGGTTTGATTTTAGCCCATTTTTCTCTCACTGCACGTTTGAAATCCTCTATGGTTGTACAATTCTGCTTTCTCACACTCCTTTTCAAAATTTCCAACAAATGTTCGATGGGGTTTAAGTCTGGTGATTGAGAAGGTGTTCGCAGCTGTTGGGATATGTTCCATATGAGTCAGTCCTTATTGATTTGAGCAGTACATCCATTGTCATTGTCTTGTTGGAACATATACACAAATGGCATCCCCATTTTTTGTGCACTATAACTAGCATTTGACTTTAAAATGTTATTGTACACATATTTATCCATAATCCCATCTTTGAACTCAATATTCTCCACCCATTTGCAGACATACAGCCCCACAATAGTATGCATCCACACCCGTGTTTCATTCTAGGTAATGTGTTGTTTCTGTCGTTATCTGGCTTTCTCCATATCCTATGAATGTCATCCGAGCCATAAACATTTATCTCCCTCTCATCGTGCCAAATCACCCTGTTCCAAAATTCCTCATTCTTACCAACATGTACTTCATCGAAGTCTAATCTTCGAGCTCGATTTGTCTCACTAATGTACAGGCTCTTTCGTGTCTTCTGCCATGGTAATCATTTTTCCACAACACGCGCCGGATTGTTTGATTACTGATCTTCGTGTTTGAAGACTCTTTAATCATGACTCGAATTTGTGGAACACTTATTCTTGGATTTTTGACAACTTGATTAACTATGACTCTTTCGTCACGTGCATTTAGCAAGTTTTACTTGGTTTTTCTTGCCAAGTTATTCCAAGTTCCATGAGTTCGAAATTTTTCTACAATGTGTTGTACTGTATAATGTGTTTTATGCATCACTTTAACTCTTTTCCTATACAAATAGCCCTTCAAAGCCAGGCGAATAATAACTTTCTTTAAATCGGAACTGAGCTGCTTACGACGCTTCATTGTACACAATTCTGAATGACAGACTATAACAACAGGTGACATCCACTGAGAGACAACCCTGTGCACACTGCATGCTTGTTTACTGTGCATCAAAACATAACTACCCTCTGCCCATGGAATAAGTGTACAAACAACAGTGTTACATGAATTTCACGGAATATGTAGTTTTAAATTTTTATGTAAGTAACAGGTGTATGTAAATTAATTTTATTCATGTCACTGTGTTCGTGTTCAACTCATGAAACATAATTAATTTAGTTTTATTGATATATTCTGCATTTTAATGTAATTTCAAAAGTTAGTTTAATAATATATGAGGTGTACAAACAACACTGTTATACGCTGTATACGTGTTCAAGTCTCTAATACTCGTACAGACCCCAGAAACAAAATTTGTGCCACCTGAATTTTCCAAGTTCCAGTTATAACATACTGCGCATGCCCAAATTTTGTTTCTGGGTCTGTACATAAAAATATTGAAGTAAATACTATAAATATATTGCATAAAATGATAACTAACATTGTGTACTTAATGAGAGCTGTCTTGTAAATCTCTATAGATGTTTCGGGTTTGCTTTTATGTACAGTAAGTACGTTGTAGTGTAAGACTTGTATATTACCCGTCCAAGGCGAGTGAGGGCCGGCGGTTCTGCGAACTAAACTGTTTATCTGCTGTGGCTGTGAGTACATTCTCGTGTAACTAAGTATATCACTAATAATTATTAACTTTTTAATTGTATTTATTTATATAAAGATACAAGATTTTTTTCTTATGTCCAAGCAAATATGATACCATGAAATTTAGATAAATATGTCACGTGGTCGCATCATAATTATGACGTTGCGTTAGAATTCATGCTTCAGTTGCCTCTACAGTCTGATTGTACCGTCTGCAGGGCGGTCTAGTTCGTAAACAGAACAAGTGGCGCGCTCATCTGCCAAGCCCTAGCTCGCCTTGGACGTGTAATACTGTACAATGCTACAGACATCTCCGGTACTTCAGTGCCAAGCGCGTAATGTTACCATTCTAAGAATTCGAGAGCGATCCTCGGTGTGAATTGGAATGTTGCTTGTGATGAACAAGATCGAAGGAGAAGAGTTTTTCCGGGGTTCTCACATTTCCTCCAACGTAAGAAATTTCGTCACTAATGTCTATATTCGACCTACACTAACACAAAAAAAAAAAAATGAAAGGATTTTGTGGATCGGAAATGACACTGACGTTGCCATGGAAATGCTTGCACAAGAAAAGTCCGAGTCGGAAATAAAATTTGGAGCTCCCTTATTGTATAAGTTTCACATAGCCTACTCCCGTCGAATAGCACCAAGGGGGCCGCCAGGCTTAACGTCCCCGTCCGTCGGACGAATCACTATCAACAGTGACATATGCCTTCCCTTCATATGAATGCGGAGAGATTTGGGATTTAACCCAGGCATATTGGTGCACAACTTAGTGATTAGAAGTTGTGCACCGCCATCTCTCCTAGTCCCGAGGTAGAAATTTTACATGAAAATTTCTGACCCCGCCGGGAATCGAACTCGGACCGGCTATTCTGGAGGCAGACGCGCTACCACGGAGCTAATTCGGCGGATTTATAAAATAATGTAATAATATATTATAAAATTATGCATAAAATTTGTTTAATATCTGTACACAATATACAGGCTTATTGTTTTACTTCTCATAGGAGATTTGTTTTTCCATTTTCAGTGCTATCAAATCATTACATATTTTAACTGTTGATGGGATCAATGTCTTATATGTTAATGGAAGTCATGGTTGGGTCCAAACAATCAGAAGGAGTATGTTCAGTATTTCAAGTCTTAATTGAGATTACTATCGAGGGACTCTAGTATTACTTGAGGCATATTAAATAAAGAATGGAGCGAGACGAACCTCGTGTAAATTAGGATGCACAAAGTTCATGTTACAATTTTGTTTTCATGATACCACGAGTGAAGTTAGAGAAAATCTTTCATGTCAAAACGTTAAAATTTTCCTCTCTTGTACGTCGAACGTAGATGTTTCACGTTAAAAGATAAATGTGGTAAAATCTGAATTATTCTGTGTTTGATAGGAGCTGAGAAAATGGGGTATAATATAACATTACAGGGACAGAACGTTCCAAACACCTTTCAACTTTATTGAGGATAGTATGGTCTGTAGTAAATGTGAAGTTTCCATGGAAATATAGAAACAAAACAATCCGATCTAATTTTGAGTGTATTAGTCCATTAGATACGAAAGTTCCTGTGAAGGCAACGAGGAGACAAAGAAGTCACTGGACACAGAACTGTTTGAAGTCTGAAAGGAAATTCGTGAATACGAGAACAATTATTTCAAAACGGAGAGGATTATCTGATCGTTACCAAATTTGTCGGGGATGCACGCTGATTATGTATCGGTCCATGATCGGGTGACCCTCACCTTGCTCCGGTGACCTGCGACCCGATCGAAATGCCGCTCCACTTTCCAGCGCGGTGCCCTCAATCCGCCCCCCTCGGCAGCTTTCTCTTTCCCCCTCCTTCGCGTACCACAGACTCCGCAACACGAGACCTTGAACCGCGTGGACCCGGGTTCAGGGCTAGCTGCCTTCCTCCAACATATTATTTCCTTGCATCTTTGCTGCATGCTTTCGCCGCAGTGTTTATCAGAATCATTAATGAAACTTGCTTCATATAAAGTACAGCGTGTCGAAATACTGCGTCCCTCCGCACACGTATAGCCTACATCATTGGAATTTTTCTGTTGTCCTGTAAGATCACTTACAGATTTATGTCTACTTTTATTTATTGTGTGTTTAATTTATGAATGAGAACATTTAGAGGGTTCAGGCGTGTGTTCGAATCTCTTTTGGGCTGATTATGAGCTTTGGTTCTTTTCTTTTGTAGAAACAATTATAAAGCGAATCATGTAATCTCATGGCGAATCTTCGGCCCCTATTTCGTCAAATACCATTTCCCTACCACCAATTCCGCCGACGCTAAAGTACCCCGCTGTTGATACGGATTAGTTAAGTAACTGATAAAAATAAATTTTATTTAATTTCATTAAATATACATTATATATCTTGATTACACAACTTTTAACACTATATCACTTCGGAAAACGTATTATGTGTCTTTCTTGTGTTAAATTTTACATTACCTCGTTAACATGTTTCAGCCTGTTATTGGCCATCTTCAGAACTGGTTGTTGCTGGTCTTGACGCCTTTTGTTTGTGTTTTCTGTGGGGGTATGTTTGTGTAGTGTAATGTGGAGTGAAAGAGTGTGTGTGTTCTGAAATTGAGTTGTGTGTTGAGAATTATATATAGAGACACAAAAACACATCCAAATGAAATTTTCAACACAGAACTCAATTTCAGAACACACACTCTTTGACTCCACATTACACTACACAAACACACTTCATTTGGATGTGTTTTTGTGTGTCTATATGTAATTCTCAACACACACACTCTGTGACCCCACATTACACACATAAACACACCCCCACAGGAAACACAAACAAAAGGCGCCAAGACCAGCAACAATCAGTTCTCAAGATGGCCGATAACAAGCTGAAACATGTAAGCGAGGTAATGTAAAATTTAACACAAGGAAGACACATAATACATTTTCCGAAATATACATTTCTATTAACTCATTAATTTACTTTAATTTATTTATTTGCATATAAATTTATTTTATTTATCCCATATTTACTAGTACTTAGCCTATTTCAGTTTATTCGTTCCTGTCTTTAATCGACCGTGTTCATTTCATTGAATTTGCTTGTAAACTAACTACCATTTTTACCTGCAACATGGATTTATATTCTCTTTGGTACGTATATGAAATGGAATAGAATTTACGGGAGGGGGCACTATAGCTCAGCACTGCGACCTGTTACGATCTATGCGCTAACCTTCAAGCTAGACGAATTCCCATACCTGACCGGCTGACTACAATAAGGTTCGCTGCGTACCCAGATTTTGAGCATACAACCTCCTCTCGTTCCTAGGCCAGCCCCCTCCGCGCGTCGCCAGCCGGCGATTGGGGAATGCTATGGAATGATGACGAAATGGTGATGTTATGATGTAGATGTCTAATATGGGGAAAAAAGGGAGAACCCCGAGAACTTTGCTGAAGTTTTAGTAATTTAGTGCTACACCGTATCTCGGAAACATCGCTATTCGCTTGTCAGGTTGAAGTAGTGGCTTGAAAATTGTCTAAAAGCCTTTAATACCTAAGTCTGAAAAGAAATATATACAGGTTGAAAAGAAATATATACAGGTTGGCCTTCTGATTTTGATTGCCTATGAAAGTAAAACCAAACGCAGGAAAACGTTTACTTTTTTATTGAGAAGTTCAATTCAAATATTTTCATCACTGATATGGGTGACACTGGTGATTATTGTCTGTCGGGGCGGAAATTATGCAACATAAGAGTTACCTCTATAAGGCACAAATCGTTCAAGGAATCAAGCCAACCGACAAACCTCTGCGACAAGAATTCGCAATTGAGATAAGTGGGCGTTAACAAAAATCGTATTTGTTAAAGTGATGTTATGTTTTCTGATTAGACAAGTTTCCATTTGTCTGCGAAAGTTAATCGGTACAATGTCTCTGAAAATTCCCGTATAGTCATGAAGCATATTCGAAACAGCCTTAAATTAAATGTCTTATGCAAGATATGATACTATGAACTTTCCTTTCCATTGACTCTACTGTCACAGCACCTCCGAAACTATACATGCTAGAAGGACACGTATTTCTACATATTACACACAAACAGTTTAGCATAATCTTCCAACAAGATGAAGCACCGCCTCATTGGAGCATCACTGTGTGTACAACACTTTCCCGAACCGTTTGATTCCTTATTCTGCTAACATTATTCCGTTAGACTTTTTTCTTTTGGAGCTATGTCAAGGACATTGTATATTCCATCGAGGTGTTTGACTGCAGAAACTTACGTGATCGCGTTGTGGAAGCATTAGAAACTATCACACAGATATAGGTACCGAGGGAACTTATGTGGAAACCTACTACTGATTGTTTTTGTGAAACTGAGTTACACTTTTTGATAAAAATGATAAAAATGTCCTCGCATTTTTGTTTTTCTTTTGAGAGGCAGTTGAAGTCACGGAAAAAGGAGAGGGTCATCCAGTATATTAAGTAATCCTAAATCAGATAGTGTTTTTGTCCGTTGTAATGAATTAGTGACGATAATGTTTATAAATCAAAGAAGGCAGGTTAGATTCCCACCGAGAAAAGTGGGGATTTGTTTCATTTTCATGCAGACTGGAGTCTTACCTTGTGTTTATTCTGTGTTACCTCTAGCGGTGAACTAGCTCATTGCTTATTACATGTCAGCAAGCCTAATTTTGCCTACGTGTCTATTGAAAGTCAGCTGTATCTGCAGTCTGCACTAGCATTATGCACTGCTAGGCGCGGGTCCGTGAGAGTGCTTCGTTATACCGACCCGCATAACGCCTTCATATGTGGACAAACCAGCGAAAGTCATTTAGCGAGTTTGTAGAAAGTGGCTTCAACTTTACAACACTGTTGACCAATGCCTTACCGCGATGTGTGTTCTTCTTTTTACTTGCATTTCCCTTTCTATCTTTGTTCTTCCTTTAATACTTATTCATTTCTTTCTATCTTTGTTATTTCATTACTACTTATTCATTTCTTTCTGTCTTTGTTCTTTCTTTACTACTTATTCATTTTTTTCTGTCTTTGTTCTTTCTTTATTACTTATTCATTTTTCTATCTTTGTTCTTTCTTTACTACTTATTCATTTCTTTCTATCTTTGTTCTTTCTTTACTACTTATTCATTTCTTTCTATCTTTGTCCTTTCTTTACTACTTATTCATGTCTTTCTATCTTTGTTCTTTCTTTACTACTTATTCATTTCTTTCTATCTTTGTTCTTTCTTTACTACTTATTCATTTTTCTATCTTTGTTCTTTCTTTACTACTTATTCATGTCTTTCTATCTTTGTCCTTTCTTTACTACTTATTCATGTCTTTCTAACTTTGTTCTTTCTTTACTACTTATTCATTTCTTTCTATCTTTGTTCTTCCTTTACTACTTATTCATTTTTTCTATTTTGTTCTTTCTTTACTACTTATTCGTTTCTTTCTATCTTTGTTCTTTCTTTACTACTTATTCATTTTTCTATCTTTGTTCTTTCTTTACTACTTATTCATTTCTTTCTATCTTTGTTCTTTCTTTACTACTTATTCATTTCTTTCTATCTTTGTCCTTTCTTTACTACTTATTCATGTCTTTCTATCTTTGTTCTTTCTTTACTACTTATTCATTTCTTTCTATCTTTGTTCTTTCTTTACTACTTATTCATTTTTCTATCTTTGTTCTTTCTTTACTACTTATTCATGTCTTTCTATCTTTGTTCTTTATTTGCTACTTAGTCATGTCTTTCTATCTTTGTTCTTTCTTTACTACTTATTCATTTCTTTGTATCTTGGTTCTTCCTTTACTACTTATTCATTTCTTTCTATCTTTGTTCTTTCTTTACTACTTATTCGTTTCTTTCTATCTTTATTCTTTCTTTACTACTTATTCTTTTCTTTCTATCTTTGTTCTTTCTTTACTACTTATTCGTTTCTTTCTATCTTTGTTCTTTCTTTACTACTTATTCATTTCTTTCTATCTTTGTTCTTTCTTTACTACTTATTCGTTTCTTTCTATCTTTGTTCTTTCTTTACTACTTATTCGTTTCTTTCTATCTTTGTTCTTTCTTTAATACTTATTCGTTTCTTTGTATCTTTGTTCTTTCTTTACTACTTATTCATTTCTTTCTATCTTTGTTCTTTCTTTACTACTTATTCGTTTCTTTCTATCTTTGTTCTTTCTTTGCTACTTATTCATTTCTTTCTATCTTTGTTCTTTTTTTTACTACTTATTCATTTCTTTCTATCTTTGTCCTTTCTTTACTACTTATTCATGTCTTTCTATCTTTGTTCTTTCTTTACTACTTATTCATTTCTTTCTTTTTTCTTTCTTTACTACTTATTCATTTCTTTCTGTCTTTGTTCTTTCTTTATTACTTATTCATTTCTTTCTATCTTTCTTCTTTCTTTACTACTTATTCATTTCTTTCTATCTTTGTTCTTTCTTTTACTTCTTATTCATTTCTTTCTATCTTTGTTCCTTCTTTACTACTTATTCATTTTTCTACCTTTGTTCTTTCTTTACTACTTATTCATTTCTTTCTATCTTTGTTCTTTCTTTACTACTTATTCGGTTCTTTCTATCTTTGTTCTTTCTTTACTACTTATTCATTTCTTTCTATCTTTGTTCTTTCTTTACTACTTATTCATTTTTCTATCTTTGTTCTTTCTTTACTACTTATTCATTTCTTTCTATCTTTGTTCTTTCTTTACTACTTATTCATTTCTTTCTATCTTTGTTCTTTCTTTACTACTTATTCATTTTTCTATCTTTGTTCTTTCTTTACTACTTATTCATGTCTTTCTATCTTTGTTCTTTATTTGCTACTTAGTCATGTCTTTCTATCTTTGTTCTTTCTTTACTACTTATTCATTTCTTTCTATCTTGGTTCTTCCTTTACTACTTATTCATTTCTTTCTATCTTTGTTCTTTCTTTACTACTTATTCGTTTCTTTCTATCTTTATTCTTTCTTTACTACTTATTCTTTTCTTTCTATCTTTGTTCTTTCTTTACTACTTATTCGTTTCTTTCTATCTTTGTTCTTTCTTTACTACTTATTCATTTCTTTCTATCTTTGTTCTTTCTTTACTACTTATTCGTTTCTTTCTATCTTTGTTCTTTCTTTACTACTTATTCGTTTCTTTCTATCTTTGTTCTTTCTTTACTACTTATTCGTTTCTTTGTATCTTTGTTCTTTCTTTACTACTTATTCGTTTCTTTCTATCTTTGTTCTTTCTTTACTACTTATTCGTTTCTTTCTATCTTTGTTCTTTCTTTGCTACTTATTCATTTCTTTCTATCTTTGTTCTTTTTTTTACTACTTATTCATTTCTTTCTATCTTTGTTCTTTCTTTACCACTTATTCATTTCTTTCTATCTTTGTTCTTTTTTTTACTACTTAGGCCTATTTCTTTCTTTCTATCTTTGTTCTTTCTTTACTACTTATTCGGTTCTTTCTATCTTTGTTCTTTCTTTGCTACTTATTCATTTGTTTCTGTCTTTGTTCTTTCTTTACTACTTATTCATTTCTTTCTATCTTTGTTCTTTCTTTACTACTTATTCATTTCTTTCTATCTTTCTTTTTTTACTACTTATTCATTTCTTTCTAGCTTTGTTCTTTCTTTACTACTTATTCGTTTCTTTCTATCTTTGTTTTTTCTTTACTACTTACTCATTTCTTTCTATCTTTATTTTTTTTACTACTTATTCATTTCTTTCTATCTTTGTTCTTTCTTTACTACTTATTCGGTTCTTTCTATCTTTGCTCTTTTTTTGCTACTTATTCATTTCTTTCTATCTTTGTTCTTTCTTTACTACTTATTCATTTCTTTCTATCTTTGTTCTTTCTTTACTACTTATTCATTTCTTTCTATCTTTGTTCTTTTTTACTACTTATTCATTTCTTTCTCTCTTTGTTCTTTCTTTACTATTTATTCATTTCATTCTATCTTTGTTCTTTCTTTACTAATTGTTCATTTCTTTCTATCTTTGTTCTTTCTTTACTACTTATTCATTTCTTAATGTCTATATTTTTTCCTTTCCTTCTTTTTTCTTTGCTTTTAAAAAGTATTAATCCTATTAAATAAGACGTATGAAGAGGAAGTATTTTGGTGCTACAGATATCAATTTAGAGATTTTTACGCAAATACACGTTTTTACCATATCTCATGCCAAGAAGTGTCTGGACAAGATTAATAACTTCTTTCCCATCTAACAGGTTTCTATGAAACTTTATTAGGCCTAATTTTGTCTAAATGTACCCCCTTTAAAGGGATAGTTCCTCTTATACAAACGTAATCAGAGTTAGTATAGCAAAATATGTGCTATCCGTGATTCTTGTACAGTACAAAGTTTCATAAAAATGTCTTAGATAAGAGAGAAGTTACTAATTTTGTCCAGATATATTTGCATTTTGAATCACTGTAGCCGTCCTAAAACATATATTTTTATTTAAATGAGCTGAAGAAGGTAGAGACGTATGAAAATTGTATAAACATGAATCTGAGACCTTCTTCCATACTAGGGTCTATACGACATATCATAAACGCTTACAGATTTTATAACTCGAGAGAAATACAGAACGCAAATTCTCAATATTGATAAATTACGTAACGTGTACTTTTTTAAATTCTGTGATAAAAGTAGAAATTTACGAACAAACACAGCAGATGGTGAAAATACATACCCTGAGAATGTTTCCATTATAAGAAATTCACAATACACTTCTGCAAGGCAAATCAGAACTTTTCAAACCAACCACACGAATTTAATTGATAGGGCAGAAGTAGACTGGCAAAGAAGACTCCACGATTTTACTATGTTATCAGAGTCTTTCAGAATGGATTTTAACAATAACACTTGTACATTCTGATAGCCAGAATAGTATAGAATAATTTTACATTGGTTTCTCATTGAAATAGCGACTTTGGTTTTCCGGTTTTTGTTCACTTAAAACATTATTTTGCAGTACAAAGTCGCCTAGCTAATATGTACGATTTCTCCTCAAATTTTTCATGGATTTTGTTCATATTTAGATCAACGAGTCAATTCATTAGAGGGAAATTATCACGAAGTATAGTGAACTTTATTAAAAATAGGATCATTATTCCCGATGGAATTATATTTTCTGCATTGATCTGATGCTTTCGGCCGCACCATGGTCTTGGGATTCAGTCACCTTCTGAACACCAGGGTACTCCTTGGGAGCAAAGGCGGCCAGCATATAGGACTGACATCCCTACTGCTACTCAGTGTCGACTGTTTCGTGAGAAGAAAACTATAAGGGTTTTTCTGAGCATGTAATGGTATAGTTTGCTTCTTCATTTAAAACACATACAAAGACGATTTGCAGAAAACTGTTACAATGTGATCTTTCTTGATAACAGTTTTTTTCTCGCATAAGGTAAAGAAAGTGACAAATGAAACCTTGAACATATATTGCAGAGGTTTAAAATACATAAAGTAATATACGTATATACCTATGGTAGAGCATCTTCAAGGCAAGATATACTGTTATGGAGATAAAAAGAAGAATTGGGCTTGGAGAAAGTTCTGGAGTCTGAAGCACATGTTCCAAGAGAAATAGGCCTACCTCAACTTCAAGATAAAAGCACAAGTGCTGAAGACCTGTGTCGTGCCAGTTCTGTTGTACGGATGTCAGACGTGCTGCTTCACAGTAAGATGAAATCACTACAAGTGTGCCAAGGGAAGATGGAAAGAAAAATTTTGAACATTCTTCTACAGTAAGTGATAGGGTAAGGAAAACAAATATCAGATGGTGGAAAGGTATGACGAGAGACAGTGATTCAAACAAAGCAGCTGAAATGGAAATGAGGTTGCCACGTTGCTAGAATGCAAGAAGGAAGATGGACGTATGCCACTACGGTATGGGACATCAGAATAGGGAAAAGGAAAAGAGGAATTCTACGCACAGATAGCCGGAAGAATTTGTGAGAGAAGCAGGAGCGAAGGGAACAACAGTAGCCAGAAATCGAAACATGTGAAAGGACATTGTAACTGTAAATAGCTAATTGTTTATAATTTTTAGTAAGCCTAGTGAAATGTTTGTTGAACTGATATAGTGCGTGTATTGGTGTAGCTATGTATTAGTGTTTTATTAGTGTGCAATTTAATAAATAACACTGTTAAACAATACAGCAGGTGTATCAATGAACAAAATGTGTACATTTCGTAACAGTATTACGTTCATAAGAAAAACATCTCCAAAGAAATGGCTCACAATGGAAGATAAATAGACACACCCTTATCGTGGAAGGAGGTCATTGCTCTAAGGGGATTCTTGATTATCTTATATTTTTTTTATCTTATTGCACAAATTAATTATTATGTTCTCATTAGACAGAAGAAGTAGTGTCGTGACATTTATGTAAATTACTGTCAGTTTATTTATTTGTTTATTTATTTATTTATTTATTTATTCGTCCGTCTGATGGGGACGTTGAGACTGGCGGTCCCCTTGGTGCTATTCGACAGGAGTAGGCTACGTGTCGGCACCGGCTTTCCCCTTCTCCCTTCCTCACCATCATCATCCTCACGCGTTCCCTACACTACACCTACACGAACACTTAACATACACTCACCCTAGCACACGACATAACTCTACATAGATACACATCATACATAACGTGGCCCGCCGAAGTGGTGTGCAATTTGAAAATGATTCACAGTCCTGCCGTCTATCCGCAATATGCGGAACCCGAATCACGCAAAGTGAAGTGGATACGCATTATACACACGCACATATTTTGAAGATTGGTTAATTAAACCCGGCACACTCGCTTTCATGCTCAAACCGAAACAAATTTCCAGACTCTAGACACTCAGGAAACTTTTCTTCTTCAAAGAAAATTCCCCGAAAATCAAGTCCGGGAATCAAACCCAGATCAAGATCTGCAAGCCAGCATGCTGACCACCATATCACAGAGGCAGTGTTTTGTTCGTTATCCTTCTTTCTTCCTTCCTTTCTCTAAATGCCACTACTTTCATTTGTCAGCTACTATATGCAGTTTTCTTAGTAACAATTTGAACATACTATATACACGTTGTACTTGGAAAACGACTATTCTTTCTTCGAAATGTACTGTAAAAAAAAGTAGTATTACGTCACTCCTGTCAGCCCTTTAAATCTAAAATGACATATGGCTAGATCATAAGGAAGTGCTGTGTTTTATCTAGTCCCTATGCTTCTTACGACGGACGTGCTTGCGAAGTGTACACTACACGCAGAGGCGGATACTTGCACGAGTCCTTAATTACAGTGTCTATATAATTACTGTACAACAGCAAGAACATTGTTCCAGAGCAAATAAAATGCATGCTGAACTCTTATGTAACAATCCGACTTCCTGCATCGCGGAGTGCAGTCTATGCAGCTTGTTCCGTTGGAGGGCAGCTAATAGCTTAGGTATTGTATCTCTGTAATAAAAAGGTTTTCATAATGACGGCACTCAAATTTCTTACTGTCTCATTGTGCAAAATAAGAGAAAAAGCATTGTGTTGGTGGGAAAAATTATTACGAGATTTTCACTCTCCAGCATCCTGACTACACTGTTTATCTGTATGTGTATAGTGATTTCTTCCTGAGCTTTTGGCTGGATTTTATTCACATTCAGTATATACGAATGTAAAATACAAAGATTTCTAAAAGTAGGGCTTACAGGTAAGTTTAATACTCCCTCTGTTCCAAAATATGGTATAGAAAGATGTAATTAATTCTGTTCCAAAATATGGTATGTATGTATGTATGTATGTATGTATGTATTTTTAATTTTATTAGGTTATTTTACGACGCTGTATCAACATCTAAGGTTATTTAGCGTCTGAATGAAATGAAGGTGAGAATGCCGGTGAAATGAGTCCAGAGTCCAGCACCGAAAGTTACCCAGCATTTGCTCGGAGCGGGTTGAGGGAAAACCCCGGGAAAAACCTCAACCAGGTAACTTGCCCCGACCGGGATTCGAACCCGGGCCACCTGGTTTCGCGGCCAGACGCGCTGACCGTTACTCCACAGGTGTGGGCCTGTATGTATGTATGTATGTATGTATGTATGTATGTATATATGTATGTATGTATTCATTTACACTGCAAATTGTGGCAGTGGTAACTAATATTACACTCAATAATGACAATTAATAATAAACACAATTAATAAAAAATGCAATTAATAATAATAATAATAATAATAATAATAATAATTAATACTAATAATAATTAATACAAATAATAATTAATACTAACAATAATAATAATAATAATAATAACAAAGGACATCCTAAATTAAATGAAGCACGATCACTTAAAATAACATTTAATGTAAATCTAATTTGTATCTTAATCCTAAGTTCGAACTAAAATCCACGCGTATGGTATGTTCATACATGCATAAGTGCCTTTCAGCACTGCACTCATTTCGCTGTCAACTCACTCACTGCACTGGAACTACGACACATTTCACTGATACTAGGCCTATCCTGATTTCACTAACACTTAAAAAACATTTCACTGTTCAAATACTTTGCACTGTCACTATAAACTATAAAACTTCATTGACACAAACACACTTCACTTACACAACATTCTTTACACTTCACTGACGCAACACACTTCTTCACTCATACAGCACTTCAAATATCGAAACGTCAATTAAACCCTTTAAATAGTGTGTATAATATACTACCGTCTATTAGTAAAGTCGTTAAGCTTATTTTACATAGATTTGTTAAAATTCTGAGTAATACTTTAATACATCTTCTAGATACTTATTTATTTAATAAATTAACATAAGAAAAACATAAACATTAGGTACATTTCCTTCTGTGTGATGTCAAATTCATAAAAGAAGAAAGAAACATTTTTTGAGGGAGACAAATTAACAAAACAACCACAATAAATTATAACCTTTTTTGTACAACTGTTGAGCCTTAGATGTTCAATTCAAAATTGACTGGGTTCGTATTACATTTCCTGCAGCAGGAACACCACAGCAGTTGCCCATTTGATTTCTGTTCATAATGGACTATTTAAATATTATGGTTTGATGCACTACAGGAGAATAGAAACATTCAAAACTGCACTGTGTGATAGTCCCTTCACTACTGAACAGAATACCACACCGAGAAACATTTCATGCACACATGCGCAATAATCAAACTTATTTTTTTTGTTACTATACCATATTTTGGAACGGAAGGAGTATTACTTTATATCTTTTGTCACTTCCAACACAATCTTAAAAATTGTTGTACTGTCATATTACACAAGAAATTGGATTTCCATAGCTACTGCTACTGCTGCTGCTGCTACAAAATTTGAATAGCTTTGGTCAAAGTCTGATCTCTTTTTCTAAACTTATTAACTGTGGTAGTCCTATGTTGTGGGATCAACGCGAGTCCAATGTCCACTTAAGACAACATACGACATCATCACAAAGAAAATGAGCAAAACATCCTGAAGGCGAGATTCGAATCCACGACCGTAGCCGTCACGCAAGGACAAAGCATTTCCTTACAGATGTTTAGGTACGGAAAGCTGTCATGTGAAGTAACAGCTTCGAACAATACTGTAACGTAATGCACCTCAATTGTTACGTATAGAACCTGAATTTATATGCAATGTACATGCCACATAAAGTACTACAGCATAAGAAAGCTGGTGATGTCATAAAGCAGCAATTTCCTTAGTAAACTTTATAGATTTCGAGAACCCCTCTCATATGATGTGCATTTTGCCGGGCCCCTTGACATTAACTGCATACTTTTGCTTAGTACAAGTAACAAACTCTTTTGATGTACATAAGCATTTTTTTTTCACTTTATAAGTTATTACAAACTCAAGGTTAGTTTACAAACTTTAGAGAAATTAGCTTGTTAACAATTTAAAAAGTTATAATTACAATTTTTTATGAAAATTAAGATATAATTATATTATGTTTATTATATTTTTCATTATAATATTAAAATGGATTTGAGGGCGGTGGAATATGATGATAGAGACTGGATTAATCTTGCTCAGGATAGAGACCAGTGGCGGGCTTATGTGAGGGCGGCAATGAACCTGCGGGTTCCTTAAAAGCCAGTAAGTAAGTATACTTTTCATTATGAAATAGTAACTCGAATATTAATTGAAAAACTCACCTCCGGACCCCTGACTTTTAGCTCTCGGACCCCTAAAAGTCTGCGGACCACGGTTTAAGAATTACTGTTTTAGAGTATACGTATTATCTGCGTTGAACAATTTTATAGGCATATCGACACCAATCAGACTTCAGATGTATACAAACAATAATTGTTCTTCCTCTGACACATATCGTCACGTGAGATGCAATAATAATAATCCGTAATATGTCATATGTCATAGACGACATTAAGATATTATATGGATCATATGAGGAAACGAAAAGGATGGCAGAAAATAGGAAAGATTGGAGAAAGCTGGGTTTTGTCCTTGGGCAGAACACTAAATGAAATGAACCTCAATCAGGGGTTTGTTTATGTTTATACTTCTACGAAAAAATTAATTGCACACTTATTTTACTGTTTCGTCAAAAGAATTATTAATATTTTATTGATAAGAAAACGAGAGCTTTTTTACGATAGTTGCTGCTATATTTAGAAAAAGATTAGTGTAATTTTAGTTGTGTACCGAATGTTAATTAATAACGCAGTATGTAAGTTTTAATTCGGCGAAACGCCGTGAGTTCACGGATGCCAGCAGCGACGCTAATGTCCATCTACCGCTGGTCGATGGACAGGAATACCGGGAATGTTCGTTGGGACTCAATGTATATAATGCATATCTGATCTATATTTCTTCCGCTTATGCAGTATTAAACTGTCTGGGTACGCCAAACGACCATGATTTCACACGAGTAACGCGCCGCCCTCGCTGGTCTAGTGACTGCCATCCTAGCCATTGTATCCGAAGTCCTGTCCGAGAACAGTATACTTATTTAAAAAGGCTATAAAATCCTTAGCATGGCTTCCTCTGGTAGGGAAATAAAGTTGGCCGACCCATGTGTTAGATTTACGGCAAACCCTGTCCCTTATGGACGGTTCCATGTCAAATTTGTCGGTCACGTTGAGTTTGAACGCTGAAGAGCCTAATTCTATAGTTGGGAGCGTCGTTAAATAAAACATCATTGGTAGGCCTCCTACAAGCAACACTGCTCCGCACTCTATTCTATCCACTCCTCACTGAATATGCTGTAATCTTCGGAAAATTCTGTCACAGCCCTCTTACAGCCCAGATTTAGCACTTTTGGAATACCATTTCTTCAGCCTTCTTAAGAAATAATTAAGCTAATGTAGTGCATTTTTATTTAAATATATTAGACCTATGTAGTCCTTAATTATGGTGCAATCAACTGCCCACCTCACCCTAGTCAACTTTTTATGCTTAATGATAGCTAGCCAACATAGTTGAAAATTGTGTATCGGTATAATTTCTTATATATTTTCCTCCAGGCACTGCCATTCATTAATTAATAATTTTCTGCCCAAGAGCAGTTCTTTCACTGCAAATCCAACATTCTCCAATCTTCCCTATTTTCCGTCTTCTTCTTAGTCTCCGCATACGATCCATAATGCAAGTATATACTTATAGGTCTGGCAGGGATATTATAGTAATATAGTCATTTTTCAAGATTTTCTTTTTGGCTATGATGTTGCCTTTTTTTTATCCTATTTTTATGAATATTTTTTCCCTTTAAAATCCGGTTTCTAGTAATAATTATTGTTTTTTACTTGGTTATTTAACGAAATTGTATCAACTACTCTCTTTTTTTACCGTCGATGGGATTGGTGATAGCGAGATGATATTTGGAGAGATGAAGCCGAGAATTCGCCATAGATTACCTGACATTCGCCTTACAGTTGGGGAAAACTTCGGAAAAGACCCAACCAGATAATCAGCGCAAGCGAGAATGGGACTCACGCCCGAGCGCAATTATTGTTTCTCTCCCCTTGTTCTCCTACATGCAGTTTCCTGGCTACCTCTACATAGTGTTAATCTTTAGCTATCACGAGTTTCATTAATACAATAAAATTAATGTGATCGACGGTGTATACCCTTACTTTACTAATTTTAGTTGTTGATACGTCATTGCCTGCATTAGTCACGTGTCCTCGATAACTTTCATTTTGTTACAATGAATTCTCTGAATCCATGAGAAGTGAAAGTCTGAACAAGATAACCTCACGAGCACTTAGCCACGTGGTGATCAGTTACGAGTGCTCTAGGTTCGTTTGGGACCTTGCAAATGTTGACCTATGGTTCTGAATATCATCAAATGCATATATTAGAACAATTCAAACCCCCATACCCATATATCTGCGTGGTTGTTGACCTGTGAATCGTTATTTTTTGCAGTGAAAGTACCAACGAGAGGATTAGGTCGAATCATATTGGTGTTGTGGCAGATATAACAACTTCAAATTCGTGGTGATTGCGTTAGTGTTTAGGATGTTTTGGCTTCAATCTCTGAGGTCTATTACCCTCTGAAATTTTCGAATTATTCCTGCAGATGTTATGCATATGTCGGAACGGAGCCTTGAAATAGGTCTATCCGCTTTTTTTTTTCTAAATGCTCCTGTTTATATGCATATAATCTTTGTTAATATATTAACAAATAAGTTAGTAACCAGAAGTACGGAAATAAGTACACGAATAATACAACTGTATATGGAAATATGGAAATTAGTAAATAGCCTAATGCAAAAATTTATATGTAATAAAACATACATATATCAGTAGATCGACAAAAGAATTAACGAAAGCAAGTGGACAGCTTCAAATACTTGGGGTGTACTATGAGCAGCATGAGCTGCTGCCAAGAATCACAAGGAGGATAGTAATGCCAAAGGAAGCTTTTAATAGAAAAAGGAGCATCTTCTGCGGACCTCTGAAGAAAGAGCTAAGGAAGAGACTAGTGAAGTGCTTTGTGTGGATTGTAGCATTGTATGGGGCAGAAACATGGACATTACGACGACTTGAAGAGAAGCGACTAGAAGCATTTGAAATGTGGATATGGAGAAGGATGGAGCGTGTAAAGTGGACAGACAGAATAAGAAACGAAGCTGTGTTGGAAAGAGTGGATAAAGAAAGAATGATGCTGAAACTGATCAGAAGGAGGAAAAGGAATTGGCTGGGTTACTGGTTGAGAAGAAACTGCCTACTGAAGGATGCACTGGAAGGAATGGTGAAGAGTTCTTGGCAGAAGAAGATATCTGGTGATAGACGATGGATCGTATGAGAACACAAAGAGGAAAGCAGAAAATAGGAAAGACTAGATAATGCTGGGTTTGCAGTGAAAGACCTGCCTTTGGGCAGAACACTATGAATGAATGAATTATGCGCAACTTTCAAACAGCTGTATCTCCACAGCATTGAAAATTGGATGTATGTTTATTAATTTTTTTTACTGAATGGTCCATATTACTACCCCCCCCCCTAAAATGTTTACTATTTATCCTGAACCACCCTACAAATAAAAGAAAATTCAAAATTTGTTTTTGATAAATCTTCGATAGATAGAGAGGAGGAGAGGTAGGTAAAATAGAAATATAGGTTGATGGCTAAATTAGTAGGTAGGCAAGTGGGCAAAGAGTGGATCGATCGATGGATGGATGGATGGATGGATGGATGGATGGATAGGTGGGTGGATGAATGGGTGGATGAATGGATGGATGGATGGATGGATGGGTGGATGGATGGATGGATGGATGGATGGATGGATGGATGGATGAGTAAATTAATCGGTGATGGTAATTAAAATTAGAATTTACTTAATATTCCTTTCTTGCTTTCGTCCCACATGTTTAAACCGAGGATTATAAATTACGGAAAACTAAGTGTTTCAAATATACCTCCATATCGACTTAATTAGCCACCCTACATTCCACTGCATGGTAAGAATCCCAAAGGCTGGCGTTGCCGGGGCAACAGCCTCTGCCGTCGTCGGCATGACAATTGCAGCCGTGGGGAGAGCGTCCGTGTGACCTTGGCGATGCAACTGCAGTGAGGCTGGCTGGTGCATTTGTAGATGGCGTCACCACTTCCTGCACCCGCGCCTGCGTGCGCCAGTTACGCATCCTCATTCCCCACCGATCCCCCCGGCGCGTTACGTAACGGCACGCAGACTGTGGACCGCGGCCTTCCTCTGCATTCGAGCATTACAACGAACGGTGCAATGCGTTGCACGTGCAGTTCCAGTACTGTATTTATTTAATCTTTGGAGTATGTAGAGATTTTATTATTATTATTATTATTATTATTATTATTATTATTTGTACTCGGCGGCTGAAGTGGAAAAGTTTTGAAGCTACTTGGAATTCATGATAATTATTCGAATTCCACGTTAAGAATGGACTGTAGTCGTTGCTATAGCTCGCGCAAGAAACGATTACCGAAAAGCAATGGTGGCGTTGCTGTCTGTTTTGACGTGTGTTTGCAGGCACGCCGAGGGAGGAGAGGTGTGAGCCGATGGAAGTACTGTCTCTTCCAAGAAGATGAACAAATGAGGACATCGCTATGGAAATAAAGAACGTAGCAAGGAAAAAATTCGAAGCTAATTAAACGCGCAGCACATGTTTACGAATGAAATAATAATACTGTGCGATACAAGACACGCATTCACATGCAATGGAACAAACTAAAGTCGAAATGTAACTATCACAACGCAAGACTGATTCTATCGATGTCATTTCTCTTCCGACTGTACTCTTGAATATCATTAAAGTTATCTCGTGACCTTTCCAGTCGCCCGCTCTTCCGTATCGCGGTGTTTGATTCGCATTCCTTCTGTCGGTAATCCGTACTTGCGAGACTTTTCTATAACAATGATGGCGCGTGAAGTTTATTTGTGAAAGGTATTAAATATGATAAATCAAAATGTTAATGAAAACTTGCAAATTTAGAATGACAAATCATGCATAGCGAGAATATGCTTGTATCTTACTTATTTGAAACTCGAGGAAGGGACAAGAAAAGAAGCAATTTTAATTAAATATTTTCACAGGGAGTGCAGCGACCCAAATTCTTCCTTCGACCACTGCTGCTAATGTCACGTTTTTTCTTGTCCCAATGTAGAGTCCCAATGTCGTGTTGAATCAGGATCTCAGGAGTCGCCACATTTTCCTTAAAGTAAAGTCGAAAAACCCAAAAAGTGGGAAAAGGTTAAAATCCGATTGAATATGAAGAGTCCACTGCAAAAAGAGGGAATGTCGTAAATTTATGAAAAATGAGATGAAGGTTCAGTATTGTAGATCAAAGGGAGTAGAATATAATACACTTTGTTGCACTGCAAAAAAGATGATAATTCCAGATCTACATCGTGTTGAAGAATTGGTATACCACACAAAGAGTGGGAATGTCAAAGTTTAAATTGCATTTCCTGCAAAATGCAATACATTCGGCATTCTCCCTTTTTGCAGTGGACTCTTGATATAGAAAACCTCAGACATATTATTATTATTATTATTATTATTATTATTATTATTATTATTATTAAAAGTACTGACCACTTTATCCCATTATCTCCTGGCTTAATTTCCTCATTAATGATGCCTTTATTGGTGTTAGGTATGAGGTTTCAAAAGGTCTTCGGAGTGTTGACTAAATACGTACTATTATTACCAGGGAAAGGATTTATATGTAAATACATATTTACTTATAAAGCTAATATAATTTATATTTTGCATTATCTTTATGTTTCACAATGTGTAGGGTTGAAAAATCCTACTTTTATTTTCCATATTTTTCCATATTTTAGAGTTTAGTACATATTTTCGTTAATTTCCATATATTTTCCATATTTCATATAAAACAGTCCATATTATATTAGGTTTAACAATAAAACAAAACAAAATTCCATTAACTTTTAAAAATACATTTCAACAATAGAGATTTAAACACATGTTCAGTAATCCCTTTAACATCAGAGTTATTTGAAAATTAGCAGTCCTATCAACAATGGGAAAGTAAGTTACAAAACTGTATTAATTTAATTTAAAATTTTTAACAGACTTCAGTTGTGCAGCTCAACAGTTAAATGCCAGTCAGAGTACACATAGGTTCAGTTTTGTAAATCATACTATAAAGACGGTAAATATGCCAAAAGTACGTCATTCAGTCAATTTAAAATCAAAACTAACAAGTTACATTTCAGAATTTAAAGAAGATGGTTTATCAACTGACAATAAAATATTATTTTGTAATTTGTGTCAGTGTGCAGTATCATCTACACAAAAGTTCCTGGTGCAACAACACATTACAACTAGTAAACATCAGGCCAACAAACAACTAAATTCCAAGCAGAGACAATTGTTTTTAACACAACCAACAACATCGAATGTAAGATCTGAGTTTAACATCGACCTGTGCCGTTCTCTCATCTCTGCTGATATTCCTCTCTACAAACTAAAGAATAAGGTCTTCAGGGAATTCCTTGAAAAATATACTCAACATACAATCCCGGATGAGTCAACACTTAGGAAGACGTATGCTCCATCCATCTACGATGAGACAATACAGAAGATAAGAGATGAAATTAAAGATAGTTCAATTTGGGTTTCCATTGATGAGACTCCCGACAAAGAAGGTAGACTTGTTGGTAATGTAGTTATCGGTTTGTTAAGTGAACAATATTCTGAACGAATTCTTTTACATTGTGATGTTCTAGAAAAGTGCAATAACAAAACTATAGTTAAACTGTTCAACGAAGCTATGGGTATCCTGTGGCCAAAGGGTATTATGTACGATAATGTGTTATTCTTTATTAGCGATGCTGCCCCTTATATGGTCAAAGCTGGACAAGCATTATCTGTTGTATATCCTAAATTGACTCATTTTACTTGTGTGGCGCATGCATTTCATCGTGTGGCAGAAGTGGTCAGAGACAATTTCCCTAAAGTAGATTTGTTGATTTCATCAGTGAAAAAAGTATTTCTCAAAGCTCCCAGTAGAGTTAACGTGTTGAAAGAAATGTACCCTGAAATTCCATTGCCACCAAAGCCAATTTTAACTAGATGGGGTACATGGCTAGAAGCAGTTGAATATTATGCCGAACATATAGACTCTATTAACAATGTTCTCCTTGCATTGGACTCTGAAGATGCAGTCTCAATTGATACTGCGAAAACAGTTACCTGTGACATAAGTGTGAAGAATGACTTAGCTCACATTCAGCATACATTTTCATGCATCATAAAAACGCTCAAAAGTCTCCAAAATAGGCACCTTTCACTATCTGAAAGTTTTGAAATTATAAATAGTACTGTGGAACAACTGAATCGTGGTAGAGGTAAAGTTGCAGATGCAGTAAGAGCTAAGGTGGACACTGTACTTTCAAAAAACCCTGGATATGAAGAACTACAAAAGGTTGTTGCTGTGATGAGTGGTGAATCAACAGTGAAGATTAACTTGGACTTATCCCCAGCAGACATTGTGAAATTGAATTATGTACCAGTTACTTCTTGTGACGTCGAACGCTCTTTTAGTCAGTATAAATCTATCCTCAGAGACAATAGAAGAAGATTCACTTTTCAGCACTTGAAAGAAATGTTTGTAACCTATTGTTATGGTAACAGACAATAAAAATTGTGTTTTGTTGAAACTACATTGGAAGATAAGGTACGTCCATTATATTTTTTGTTTAGTTTGATTAAAATGTACCAATATTTAACGTACATAGTCATTTTTTTATAATTTTAAGTCCATATTTAATTCCATATTTTGGTAAAAATCCATATTTAATTCCATATTTTGGTAAAAATAACTACATATATATTTACATATTTCATATATTTTTAGTCCATATAAATCCGTTCCCTGATTATTACTATTATAAGATTATCCCTAATATTATTGTCATCGTTAGTATACATTGTTATCAATAATGTTTAACATAGATTGTCTTCGTAAATTAATACGCGTATTAACCATTTCTTTGCTTGTCTAAAATAACCATTAATAAAATAAACATTACAACAACTATTGAACGGGTATTACATAGGATAATCATTGCCGTCTTCAACCTTTAATTTTAATCCTACAAAACTAGCGGAGAAAAAAGGAAAAGCATTAATTTTATTAATTATTGTTGTTTGTTGTTGTTTAGTCAACTGTCCGAAGACAGGTCTGAACCGCACAAGTGATTACCAACAAGGCACTACTTGTGAGGCAAGTAGGCTAGGAGATAATGGGTTAGGTTGATCAGTTCCTTTCCCCCTCCATTGCGTACATCGCCGATTAGCTATATATTACACTAATCTGACTTCAGATGCATACAAACAATTGTTCTTCCTCTGACACATATCGTCAAGTGAGATGTACTGCCTGATAATAGATGTGCATATCAGCCAGAACCTCAATCAGAGGCAAATTAATTATTATGAAACCTAATATCATAGCAATTATTATGGTCAGTCCTTAACTTGTCAGAAGATAGCTAGAGGCTCTTAGGAAACGGATGAATAATTAAACGCTCTTCACATGTTGTATACCCCTAGTGACGATGTGAGAACCACGTGACCAGAATTCACGATGCAGTCTCACACTTCCGCGTAGTACGTAAAGTGTGACCGGCGCATCTTGATTATGATTCCTTTGAAAGAAATTTATATACACACGAACACCCCCGTATCGATTTTATGAAGACGCTCTTTGTTAGAACGTCGAGTCCTCATGCTTGAAGTGTCGACATTATGAAGTGAGTGGTAAGCATCACTGTCCGACCGCCTTTACTCCAACTACAAAACCATTCGAGATCCTTGTTCAACAGAATATTGTGGCATCGGCCCGGACACGTGCTTTTCATATTAATAGTCAATCATAGGCCTAGTAAATTGAAAAATTATGTTTTTTTTTTTTTTTTTTTGAATTAGAGTAAATATGTGCTGGAAAAAATTTCTTATCACATAAAAAATTCAACGATATGTAGGATAATGAACTGGCAGTGGTTGCTAAACGCAACAAAATTGTGACGTAATAAAAATGCAACCCGTACATCACTATCGCAGTGGGTATCTCCTCAGGTAATGCAGTGAATGACAGTGCAGAGACGGACTTTAACCGGAAAACAAAAACAATATACGTAGTATTCTTCTACTTATTAGCTACATACAGTTTATCCGCGTTAACGTTTTCCCTCCTATTCATCATTTTGTTATTAATAAAATAAAATACATTTTCTTATTCACCATAAAAGGAAACACGTGGGGCTGCTTTACATCAGCAGACTTTTGAAACCTGTAAAACGTATCGGGCTGATCATGAAGTTAGAAATTACACTACGTAAGTCGGAAAAACGCCGAAACAATTTATGTACAGTAATGTCACTTAGAGATTTTGATTTATCTAGAGAAAATAAAAATTGGAGTGGAGTTTGACTATTGCATGATTAGAAGAAAGTATATAACGATTAGAAGAAATAAATTACTCTAATACAATAAAATATTAATTGACTTACTAAAATACTGAACTGTCTGGAAAATGTATTATTGTACCAGTTGATATTACAGATATTCCGCTAGATGGCAGTAGTGTGTTATGATCAGCTGTTCTGTTACCAGTTGTGCCAACTATACAGTCTTCCTTTAACTCTGTGAACGATATAATCAAGAAGGCTATTTTGATTCAGTTTCATTTTTATTAAAACAGTTGCATTCCACTTCAATTATCAATATAATATTAAACAATCTCTGATACGTGATTATTCATAATCTCATATAGCAGAAGCTATAACATAACCTAAATAATATAAACAAGATAAGTAATAGAAAATTTATAATTAAGGATGGTGAAATAAATATGAATCATTTTAAAAGTACAATTATTGACAGTACAATGTTGGCAAACAAATACTAGGGAGGTGATAAAAACAAACAAATGCTGGGGAGGCGATAAAAAACAATGCTAGGGAGGTGATAACGATTGTAGGCTAAGCAGTCATGATTGGTTGAAACACGTCGTTCCGTACCGTTTTATTAGTCAAACGTTGTATGACATAGTAAAAGTGTAATAGCCTCACTAAAAGATAGAAGCCAATACTTTTTACTGTTTGTTTATTAAAAACATTCGACTTACACGTAAGGCCGTGATAATCTTTATGACCAGAAGAATAATACCATAGTGGGCTGTTCTTTCATACTCCATTTAACATTTTCACAACAAATTAAGCACTCTATATTTTCACCATCAGCAGAAAAGAAAAACTGTTCCATCCGTGGTTCTTAAAATTTAGGTTTATGAGTAGGCCTATTCATTTTCTGTTTTGAAAGAGACATTTCGAAACATAGTACCTATCCTATAATACACGCTTATAGTATAGTAGTACGTCCGCTGCTGATACGTTTGTTTGGAATGGAATTCAATGGAATTTCGGGAGGGAGGCACTATGTCCCAGTACTGCAACCCTTCAAGATCTATTGCGCTCTCAAGCTAGGCGCATTTCCAAACTCACACCGGCTGACTACACTAAGGTTCGCTGCGTACCTAGGTTTCGAGCAGGCAACCCCACTCGTCCTAGGGCAGTCCCCTCCGAGCGTTGCCAGCCGGCTTGGGGAATTGCTCTGGAATGATGACGAAATGGAGAAATGTTGACGGAAACGAGAGAAACCCGAGAAAAACCCGACTGCGACCTTGTCTGCCACAAATGTCACTGTGGATTTTTCAATGAAAAACCCCAGACCTAAGCGGGATTCGAATCCGGACCGCCTGCGTGACAGACTAAATATATGATCACCAGGCAGCGCATTTTTGTTCCCAAACGTACAGTGTATCGAGTAGTTTCTTCTGGTGGCCTGCATCTATTACGTCACGTCGATGCATAACATTAGCCATGGATACATAAGCAGGGTAGTAGTAAGCAGGTACACATAGACTACGAATCATAGTACAATACAGACGCTCCATCGTCAATGTTGTGTATGTAAAACACCAAGTTACGACTACATTGTGATCTGATTCTAAAACTGAGCAAGTTGCACTTTCATTCAGACTTTTGTGTTAATATTATTTTATTATTATTGGGTTGCTAAAAGGTAGTGATGTGCATTCCATCTACAAACTCTCCTACCCAAATCCCATCCTCACCTTCACGTGGTGCAACCCGTTTTGAACGAACAAGGCTCTGGGGACCGAGTATCAGCGGCATAACTGAAATGTCATATGCAGAGGAAATGCTGCATAGGTGGAAACCCCACCAATTGTACCTCTCTGGGCTAGCAACCCATTGAGCGTCATTTTCACATTGCTTTCAAGTCTCAACAGAAGCCTCGGATGACAAATATGGCACTGTTTCATTACCACCCGCATGGCAAAAGATCTCTGGGTCGTCCGAAGAAGAGATGGACTGAAAATTCTAGTTTGAGACCGTAACAGGGCACTCGGCCTAATACTTGTTAGGAAGACGACGACGATTATTTTAATTTATCAATCTATGTTATATTGTATTTCATTTTGATCTGTATTTTGTATATATTGTGTAAAATATAAATATTGTTAATTTGTATAATATTGATTTTTGTTATTATAATTGTGTCGCCGTAACGTCTTGTAACGTAGGAAGAACATTTTGTTAGCTTAAACAAATTTTTACTGACAGTTATGATAAAAGATATGAATTTCATAATCTCAGAATATATATTTTTGTTTACCGTAACGGAGCTGATTTTGTTAAATGAATTAATTGTATATATTTCATTTATAGAGTAACTTATATACAGTTAATGCGTATCATGTTTACTATTATGTTCTATAACAGTGATGTCAATTAATTCCCATAGGAGCAAGCGCGCGCTTTAGAGCTCACGAGAGCCTGAGCGCTTTACAGCGGAAAGGAAAGAGACAGACGAAAGTATATGTCGCTTGGTCGAGCTACATTATATACCTACAGGGTTGGCCAGCACTGATTCAATAGATAAAGGGAAGAGAACTTGTTAAAACTGTATCCATGTTAATTTTTAGATTTATCTGACAAGTATAAGTGCATTATAAGAATGTAAGTTTTAATTTTAATGCTCATTTTTCACAAGTTTGATTTTTTATTCAAAAGAAATATTTTCTCAGCCTTTTTTTTATAGAAAAGTGAAATTTTCAGTAATAGGCCTATTTATTTAGTAGCCTTACAGAATGTTTTTGTAAATCTAATATACCGTAAATACGTATTACTGAAGATAGTGTATTAAAAATTTTGAAAATATTCGCATGGAAATTGTTTGTAAGGAAATGAATTAACAAAGCAATACTGTTACATCATAAGCAAAAGAACGTGCCCATGTGTTGTAAAAATGTGAGCTCTATAGCTTCAGCACATTTCGAGAAAATAATTTAATATTCTGATAGGAAGTTGCTCACAAATATCACCTTAAAAGCATAATGCGATAAGAGTTTTCTTATGGAATATTACTTACACTTAAAACATTATACAGCATCTAGGTAACTTTGCTTTGTACTATAATATTATTTTGATTAGTTTATTGATTACTTTTATAAGGCTAAAGATACAATCAATATCAATTCCAAATTATCATGTCATAATCTCTTTTTTTTTTTTAGGTATCACTTTCTTTATGTATAATGTTTCATCCATTTAGTGCAGTATAATTGTACTACTATGGAATTTATGTGAATATTCCTTCTTAACTTTTTATTATGTTATTAACGTTTAAAACACAACTGCAATATTAAGAAACTGGTATTAGTACTTTTGTTTTACAGACAATATAGATGATATCAAACAGAAAGAAGCCATATCAAAATAACGACATAAAATTTCATGTTCCGTTTGAAGTTTGTGCACCACTGTTTTCTTAACCCAACAGGCTGCTTATTCATATACACAACCCTTTCTCTTTCCATACTTAGCGCTTGATGCCCGCGCATGACGTCAAGGTCAGAAAAATGCGCTTGCTTTGACATCATTGTTCTATTATAGTTCAGTATTATCATCGATCTAATTATATTTCCTGTCATATGTAGCACTAATATTTTGTATAGCGCTAGTTTCGCATTGCATTTATGTGGTTAAAAAGTAGCTGGATAGACATTTCAAATTAGTAGCAATCCCATTTACAGTTCATGCTCCATTATTATTATTATTATTATTATTATTATTATTATTATTATTATTTTTATTATTATTATTTTTATTATTATTTTTTTTATTATTATTATTATTTTTATTATTATTATTATTATTTTTATTATTATTTTTTTTATTATTATTATTATTAGTATTACCGTTATTATTATTATTATTATTATTATTATTATTATTATTATTATTATTACCGAACTAGGTTTTACTTTTCGTAGCGTCCTGACATAAGCATTTAAGGTTAGATTTTGAACCCTGAAACTCCAGAATAATACTAACCGATAACTTTCCTAACTTGTTTGGGAACGAAAATGCGCTGCTTGTTGATCACTCAGTCACCGCAAGGGGATAAGTCCGTTTATTCATTTCTAACGAAGTAAAGGGGGTAGGAAGAGGGTGGGCGTGTGATGCCATCGATATGCTTGAGTAGAGACAGTGGCATGTATCGGCACACAGCTTTTGGCGATCACTGATGAACTGTGTGGGTTGCCTAAACACATGTCGGTTTATCCAACTCTCCACTCATGAAATATATCCAACTAAGTGTGGAAACTGTATCTCATGACTCACTTGCGCCTTCATGACCCGATTACTGTAAAAGAAACGCCATTACACGTATCTCTATAGTGACAAGAATGCAAAGAAATAATGTGGCGTCATAGTCTTGGTATTTCCGTCATTGTTTAGTTCATAATATTCTCGTGAAAATGGGTAGTTAAAATTTTGTCCTCTTCAATTACAAGCGGCGATGAAGTCAGCCAATGTTTTGCCAAGATCGTAAAAATCTCTTCTCTTCAAGTAGAGAAAACGAACTGCAGGCGGAATTTTTTGTCGCTGACGCGTTGCATCAGGGTTGTCCATATGAGGCGTGAAAATAAACTAATACCAACAAAGAAGTATTAAAATAAAGTAAGGAATCCGCAGTTTAAAATTATAGAAGAACAATGAGAATACAAGGAGAATATGGAGAACAAGGGGAATACAAGGAGAACAATGCGGAAGACAAGGGGAAGAATGGAGAATACAAGATGAACGAGGGAAAGACAAGATGAACAAGGGGAAGACATGGAAAACAAGGGGATCAGGAGTACAAGAGGATTACGAGAACGAGGGGAATAGGCCTATAAGGAGAACAAGGAAATATAAGAAGAACAAGGAGAACACATATTTGTGCTTAAGGATATGCAGCATAGTATTAGCCTACCTATGCACTTGTCGATTTTTGTCTTCTTCCACTCTGTCAGTTTGTCTTAAAAGTTTTAATGCCAGCAGCCACGCATCCCTATTAGCAGGAAGTTTGTAAATTTAATCTATCGTCTCTGAAACTTATATTTTCAATATGTTGAACCCATTTTTCTTAGCAACTACTTACTATAGGGCAATGCAATTTTTACACAACTATTGTAGACAGTTCTTGTTGTTTAGTCACCTGTCCGAAGACAGGCCTAGACCCCACAAGTGACACCAACAAGGCACCACTCATGAGGCAACTAGGCCAGGAGATAAAGGGGTAGGGCGGCTAATTCCTTTCCCCCTCCATTGTACACATCGCTGACTAGTTAGGTCTACATATCACACTATCAGGCTTCAGATGCATACAAACAACTGTTCTTCCTCTGACTCTATCGTCAAGTGAGACGTACTGCCTCATAATAGATGTACATATCAGCCAGAACCTCAATCAGAGACACACAGTAGTGAACATAATTTTTCTTTCTTTCTTTCTTTCTTGCTTTCTTTCTATACCTTAGTTTAACCTCTCCGTTTTAGGCTCATTTATACGACCCACGCCACACGGGCCTTACAGGGCCGCGACCTGTCGGGAGAGGAATTATTCTGTTGGATCACATACATACTTTTTTGATCACACAAGGACATGGACGGCCTCCCCGGATGAGGGATCAGCTCAATGCCAGGGTCACCTCTGGAACATAACTTTCAAAGTTTAATAATAGGCCTAGACTATGGTATGGTTTTAGTGTTGTAAAATATATGTAAATTCGTTCGTTCTAAGAAGACCTTATATTTAATTATTTTTATAAAATGAAATATAATAAAAAAAAAACAGGAACTAACATAATCATTGCTAAAGTGTTTGAAACAGCTGTGAAAATTACCAGATTGATATAAACTGTAATTTCTCCAAAATTTGAATGGAAATTAAAGTTACTTTTTGCATTATGTACTTAGGTACAAAATTAAATTCCCTCCCTTAAAAATTATAAAACAGAAATAAGGAAAATAAAAAAAAGCCGCTTGTAGTAAACATACCAAGTATGAAGCACCTTTCTCTATAGCTTTGCAAGATATACGAATTTGAATACAACGCTAAATTAATTTTTGCAAAGGTTCTGGCTCGGATATAACACGTTGACGCTACTTCATCGAGGCGCTATGTTGTTTTAAAGAGTAAAAGGATAACATTATAATCATGGTGCCATCTCCTCGATTCTGAACACTGTTACAATTTCCAAGGATTATTAAGTTAATAGCATTTTGGTAAGACGTCATCCAAGACAGGCAATGAAAGTAGGTGTGTATACTAGCGGCCTGTTGTCACTTCTTTTTCGTCAGGTTCCAGTTTTCTTCTTGCTCGTGAAAGTGAATTGCCCGTTCTGCCTGGTAGGCCAGCGGCGGCACTCATACGCATACGTATGCGCTGTGCCTTGCTCGAGGACGTCACAGAATTAAAAGGTGCAACGCATCTTGCTCATACTTTCTAGTACGAGGCAAAAAGTCTCAAAAGATTCTGTTACAGCATTACGTGCATTGCATCATTTAGGAGACAGAGTTGCCATAGAGTCATGGCCTACGAAATGAGTTGGTGTTGTAGGATAGGGCCACAGCTCTCCGTGATGATCACGTTGTAAGAAAGAATTAATGTCATGAATATATACTACATATTTTCTCATTATACATATATTTTATTTACTCCGAAACATTTTAGTTTCTCATGTTGTCAGTAAGTCAATTACATCTCTGTCTACGTTAGATAATCGCATTCTTACAGTAGGCCTATACTTTACATTCTAACTCCGTTACCTCACATGACACACACGTTCATAACAAATCCGAACTCACGCACATACTCGCAAATTCACATAAAATTCATAGAATAATGGAAATGGAGGAGGAAGAAAGACATAAATAATGAATTAAAGAACAAAGGAATATAGAAATTAGAAATGTATAATTACATACTTCTTATTTCATAAATTGTATCATTTTAATTTAAGAATATAAAAATATATTTTTTTACAAATTTACATATAATAGCTATATATATATATATATATATATATATATATATATATATATATATATATATATATACCTAGGGTGACCAGATTCACATCGATAAAAAAAGAGGACCGAAAGCTTAAAAAACGATGACTGGAAATATATACTTAGATTTAGGCTTAAGTCTATATTATACTTTAAATTACGTCAATATCTATTTTATTACTCTACAAAATATTTACAGTACAGAGTTACGCTTATATCATATTAAAAGTGTGTTAATATCTATTTTATTACAAAATAATTATGAAAAAACTTAATAATAATGATTTTACACTTAGCTAAATATGAAAGTCATAGGAACAGAAAATATCTATTCAGATTTACATTCGCACTTCGATTTACTAGCTACCTCTGAGCAACGACCATAACAAGGAGAAGCAAAGGGAGTTATGACCGTTGGCAAAGACTATATTCCGTCGATGCTGCTGCCAACTACAGGCAAATTGAAAAGGCGTCAAAGCAGATAATTTCAAAATATCAGGCATATAAGTTACGAAAAGGAGGACATTTCTTGATTTTTTTAAATCCGCCCGGACCCCAGACAAAGGCCTGAAAAGGAGGACAGGAGGACATGTCCGGACAAAAGAGGACGTCTGGTCACCCTAGATATTCCGGTATTATAATAATGTTTTAAAAATAATTTCTTTTTCTTCTTGAAAAAAACCAGCATTTAAAAAGTGATATGAACTTCAACTAGACCTATATAATACATAGCCTTTTTTTTTTTTTTTGGTTTCATTCACAAGTAACCAACGCTGTTCCGACTTGGAACACTTGCAGCCAAAAGTATAAATAATCGTGCATATGATGACTAATCTCTAATAAAAATATGAATCTGGATAAATAATGGGTTGCTCATTTAATTCGTCTGCATCATATATATAAAAAAAAATCGTTTGGATATATGTCGAGTTCATTGCCAGTTTTTATTTTTGTTATTTAAAATAAAGACCTATTAATTTATATTTAATGTGCATCATTTCCAGATTAATTGACTCGTAGGTACTATGAACAAAATCCGGTCAATAGTCTACGCTAAGAGAAATCGTTGTATACATTCAGACAGAAAAATAGATGTCATTGCCGAATATTGTTCCTTCATATTAATGATGTTATTCCAACTATAACTGGAAAATACAGGAGATACGAAGCTTCTGGAATAGTGTAGAATGGCGTACAATCAATTACGAAGAAATTTCTTAGATATTCCATGGTTTCCACAGTAAAGTACGCTCAATAAAATAACGTGTATTGTGTGAGACTTGAATCCGCAATCTTACCATTATTGTATGCGTACCTTAACCAATTGTTTTAGTGTTCCAGGAAAACTATTTTAGTGTTTCAGGTAAACTATTGCCTTTTTAAATTTCAGATCTGATTGTGGTTACTGTGTGTATGAAATTAAAAACAAATGTGTGGGATTACATAACCTCGTAGGTATAAAGAAATCACAGGTGAATCACCCGGTATAGTCTTTTTTATGTGACTGCTGACGGTGTCCTCCGATTCTCGAATTCTACTCATGACGATCTCGACACATATTTCCATCGAATTCTCTGTGTTATACGAAGTCAAGAATAGGGTAAAGGTAGTGGTAATACTGTGATACGAGTAATATTGTGACAGTTTTTTTTTTTTTTTTTTTTTTTTTTTTTTTTTTTTTTTTTTTTTTTTTAGAATTTATTATAATTTTACTGAGCCAGAGAAGGACCGGTTTTGGGCAGCAACTTGTCCACGAACATTCCCTTAATACGTTGACGCAAAAAAAAACCGATCTTCCTCTCGCTCAGTAAAATTGTAATAAATTCTCAAAAAGAACTATCACAATATTATTCATATAAAAATATTACCAACCTTTACCATATTTTCGTGTCAATATTTTTGGGGCTTATCCCACTTTATTTCAGTGGTATCAACAGCATTGTTTGTTCGTTTCTTTAAATCATTATAGCACTCTAATTGCCTTATTTTATATTTCTTCTAATAACTCTCCTTTCTGCAAAAATTCAATTCTGTCTCTGACAATTTCATTTCTGATGTTTGGCTTTCCTAAAAATGTTGCGTTTTTCATGAGGCAAAAAATGTAGGCCGAATTGGCCAATACCATACTATTTTGCATTAGATCTATTTTTTTTTGGTTAGTAATATTAATTTTATATTTTTCTAAACTTTCTTTTATTTATTTTTTGTTTGACAAAAATCACATTTACAGTATATGAATTTAGCATGAAAACTTAGTAAATAATAGGCCTTACTATTAGCCAGTGGCCAATTCGACTCTGTCGTAATAGCGACATTCTATGGACAGAAAGAACCCGGGTTAAGTGGAGTTTGGAATTTCATCTCGCCATAATTTTCAAAACGGATAAATCCGAATGGTGAGTGGCACTATTCAAATCACTTCTTCCTCGCGCCGAAATCAGGTATGGGTGGAAGTCCTATCTCTCTATCTCTTATATCCCACAAGATGTGTACAGTAGCACAATATATTTTATATTTCAATCATAAAAATTTCGAGAAATCACATAATAAGTAATTACATAGTACTAAAACCACATCGTAAGCTGCAGTTAAGTTATCTTTCAAGACTGTGAGAGACTTCGTACTTTATGCACATGCTCTCTCTCAATCTGCACTACAGTAAGGTTACTGGATAAGCCAGCAGCACCAGTTCCGTGGGAATCCAGATGGCAGTGAATTTATGGGCACATAGTTTCCATTCCGTCAAGAGCCAAGGTCTTCTGAGAGTATGTCATAGAAGGCGATTTATATGAACAAGATTTCCATCTACAATAAAACTTTGGTTGTCGTTGCAACATTGAATGGACAGATGAAAGCGAACATTAGTTGCTATTTCACAAGAGTAGGCCTAATTTATGTATCAAGGCTGAATATTGAAAATGTTTATAGAGAGGGCTACTGGGTTGCTGCCGAAGGCCTCTGGCCTAAGGGTGCAAGTGGCCCGAGGTTTAAACATGAAATTTCGCCAAAGGTTCATACATTATTTTGTGGCACATTAGTCCGTAATTGGATAAATTAAAACTTTTTGATAAGAGTTTTAAGTTAAATATTCGCTTCGTGTTTGTATGACTTGTTTAGCGTGTTTTGTTTTCGTATCTAGAGACTGTGTATGTATGTATGTATGTATGTATGTATGTATGTATGTATGTATGTATGTATGTATAGGGTGCGTCAGAAAGAACGGATGGATTTCACAGGGCAAGAAAATTGTAAGGATTTATCAAATCAAAAATTTATTGTTATCAACAGACTCACCAACAAATGCAGTTTATTTATGGTATAGAACATCATCCATATGATGTCCTTGGCTTTCGATACAGGCATCGAGGCGTTTTCTGAAGTTCGCCGTCACTTTCACAGTCAAAGTTGGTGGGATTGCCGCGATTTCTTCACGAATCGCCGTCTTCAGTTCGACCAGTGTATGTGGTTACTTACGCCTTTAAATGGTCCCAAAGAAAGAACTCGTAGGGCGCGAGATCTTACCGTAACCTCGGACAATCTCAGTGCAATAGCATGTTTGCGGGCTGATCGTTGAGGTGGCCGGACAATCTACTGTCTGTCTCCACATTTGCAGGAGTACACGCGCTCCGTGATCGTCCAGGTGATTTCTTCTTTAATGTTGAACCTGTCGTACGAAATGAAGCCACCCACCGCAAAATTGTATTCCAAGTTGGAATCCTAGCGTGACATCCGATGTCGAAATGAGTCCTGAGTGGCGATCACAGACTCTTCATTTTTCAAACATGTCTCTGCGATTAAAGCACGTTGTACACCAGACCAACACCATGTTCTCAACTGAAACTGCATTCTCTCGCTGACCCAACAGTCGTGGTCCCCCTCACTCTATCCCTCCCCTCGCTGCGTATCGATAGTTTGAAATCCATCCGTTCTTTCTGACGCACCATGTATGTATGTATGTGTGTATGTGTGTATGTATGTATGTATGTATGTATGTATGTATGTATGTATGTATGTGTATTTATTCACACTGCAAATGGGTATATACTCGGTGGCAGTGGTAACTAATTACACTAAATAATGACAATTAATAATAAACACAATAAAATACAATTAATAATAAATTAATAATAATAATAATAATAATAATAATAATAATAACAGGGAGCATTTTAAATTAAATGAAGCACCATCACTTATAATAACATTGAAAGTAATTCTAATTTGTATCTTAACTCTAACTTTGAACTAAAACCCACGAGTATGATATGTTCATACATGCACAAGTACCTTCAGCACTACACTCATTTCGCTGTCAACTCACTCACTGCACTGGAACTACGACACATTTCACTGATACTATCCTGATTTCATTAACACTTCAAAAACATTTCACTGTTCAAATCACTTTGCACTGCTACTATAAACACACTTCACTGACACAACACACTTCTTCACTGATACAACACTTCAATAATAAAATATCAATTACACCCTTTAAATAGTGTGTATAATACACTACCGTCTATTAGTAAAGTCCTTAAGCCTATTTTTAAATACATTTTTGGTTGTTGTAAAGCCTTTAGTAAGTGTGCAGGTAAAGCATTCCAGTCCCTGATAGTACGATTGAGAAAAGAAAACTTTCCAGTGTCCGTCCTCTATCTTTTTTCCCTCAGTTTATATGAGTGGTCGTTCCTTGAAGACTAATTTGGCGCTACAACCTATTTTTTATTTCTCTCCAGGCAGGCTCACCTTTGTATGTTTTGAACATTGCACATAATCGAATTCGCGTTCTTCTGTCCTCGAGTGTGTCCCATTTTAATGGTGAATTATTACGACAACGTAGAAGGCTAGTATAGGCTACTAAAAAAAAAAGAATACGTAGAATAAAAATTATTCGTTCAAGGAAGCCATGCATGATGTTATTATTTCTTTGTTATTAAGTTGCCAGTCTCTGAATTTAATAAACAATGTTGTATTATGATGGAAATGATGTCGGGATCTGTTGAAACCGAAATTCCTTCTAGAGTTGTTATCAAAGTCAAACAAGCTGAAGATAAGTTGTTGCCAATTAAATAAATATAAGTATAAGTAAACAAACGACATTTTTTTGGCCCTAGGGCCTATAAAATTTTTTTAGGCCCGCAAAGATATAATGGGCTGTATTACATATATCGTATCCATTAGGAAATTGAACAGTTATGGACTAGTGAGCCATATAAATATATACGGATTAAAACTAACTGTAATAATTATTTTATGACCGGTTTCTCGAAAGATGAAATAATGACTCATTTGTTACCAATCCTTGAAGTTCCTAGTTCAGTAATTTTAATGCTCGGTTTCTTGGTACCTAGTATTGTTAGTTTGCTAATGAATTGTTAACTGTTAAAGGATGGAACTAGTAATGCATGAATTTATAGTCGCGTCGCTGTTATTTCCGACGTGACTCCTTCTCTTTGCTTACGCCTTAGGAAGTGAAGGCTCTGTAAAGTCTAGGTAGGTATTATCGTTCACCATTTTTGTTCTTCGTTGCCGGGTTACCAGACGAGGTACCTATTTGCCGCACCGTTAAACATTATCATTTCGTAGCTCCTATGTTAATAAATCGACTCTCATAGGAGCTACGACATAATAATGTTTAACGGCGCAGCAAATAGCGTCCTCGTGTGCTTTCTTTTAACGCCAACAAAAGAACCAAAATGGCGGGCGGTTATATTCATTATTTATCGAGCCTTTTGGTAGTGCATAAGATCATCAGCAGCGAATGACAAGACTCGCACGTTTAAATGTAGCCGATCTGCAACGTGATTGGCGACGCGACTATAATTCGGATATCTAGACATTAACGCATCTTATTCACAACATAAAAGTTGCATAAAATCTAAAACCTATTAGTAATTACTTGGTCAGTTGTCCCAAAGCATAACTCTTCTTGCGTAATACATGATAAGCTACTTTGTATCTTTGTTACCAGATCAGTGACTGCAGCTTTGTTGAGACATAAACGTTCCTGGAACTTCTTCGCTTATTTTGTAAAGAAATCAACCCGATTTTTATAAACTCTTGGTGTATTAATTTCGTATACAGTATTGAATACTTCAATGCAGACAATAAACTTATTTTGAAGACATAATATTGCTATACTACAATAATCACCATAGTCGCCGCCTCTAGTAGCTTAATATTTCCATTAGGGCTATATCTAGTAGACTTTGTTATTTCAATGAAAACAGCTGAAAATTTCAATGTCAATGCATTCTTCTGACATTTCTGCGCATGTAAGAAAAGTTAGGGATTCCGTATTCCTCGCAACTTAAGTTAATGAGTGATTTAAGGAATTATTAGGCCTACTAGACGTTCGAGAAACTCATCTATAATACTTACATACTCGTTATCTTTAATCATCATCATCATCATGATCATCATCATCATCATCATCATCATCAATAACAGTCTTGGATGGCCTCCTGGCCTGTTCCGTTTCCAGAAGAAAGTTGGTTATTCCATCTCTTCCTTGGTCTTCCGATGTCTCGTATTCCTTGAGGTCTATAGTCCAATAGTCTCTTGGGTAACCTTTTGTTGGGCATTCTTAATAGATGTTCATACCAGTTGTTGCGGTAAGATTCTGTAGTATCCGTAATGGCGGTGATATTCAATTCTGTTCGGATGTCAGCGTTCCTTTTATGGTTGTAAAGAATCCTGCAAGAGTCTTAGCAATCGCATTTCAGCAGCTTCTATTCTTCGAAGTTACCCTTTCGTTAATGACCATGTCTCTGATCCGAATAATAATGCCGGGACTGCCATAACTTTATAGAATTTCAAAATTGTTTCTGGTTGAACTTTCATTAATAGAGTTGATTTGATTGTCCTTAACAGTTGCTGAAATTTGGAGTTTATATAAGAAAGATGACAGCCAAGATAGTTGAATATATTGACTTGTTCTATAGTTATTATTGATTGCAATTTTGGTTCTTTCTTTGGAAGGCCATGATTCTGGTTTTATTTATAGAGATTTCCAAATTATAATTGTTTGCTATCTTGTATACTGTGTGTATTGCTCTTTGTAAGTTGTCTTCAGAAGATTATCTGATCATCTGCGTAAAGTAATGTGTTGAGTGGGAAGTTGTCAATCATAAAATTTGTGAGCAATTCGTCTTCCCAATTTTTGGTAATGTTATTTATATAAATATTAAATAAGGTGGGTGACATTGGGCAGCCTTGCTTTACTCCTTTATTTAATGAATATTTAAATATATTGTTCAAGAAACCGATCATTGCATTGATGATGTTTCGGATTCCTCATGCTGAATAATAATAATAATAATAATAATAATAATAATAATAATAATAATAATAATAATAATAATAATATACGGCTGAGAACCCGAGAAGAAGTATTTCATGATTTTAGTTTAGTCTCACAGTAAACCAAAACTGCAAGTAGTGCTGTTCACATCACTTCCTTCTCGCACCGAAGCTAGGGAAGAATGGAAGTTCTACCTTCTACATCCTGTATCCCACAGAGATGTGTAGAGGAGCACAATTTATTTTATACATGTAATCATAACAACCGCCACGGTGGTCTAGTGGCTAGAGTGCTGGACTTATAATCCTGTGGACCCGCGTACGAACCCCGGCGTACCCCCGATTTATAACTTGTGTTGGGCAAGCCCGTGGTCCAGGTAACACAGGGGTTTTCTCCGGGAGCTCCTGTTCTCTTGCGGCATCTCCATCATCTCATCTCATCACAGGCATAGCGTAGACCAGCCTCCTATGGCGCACCTTGGGCAACGACTATGTCAGTAAATTGGTCTAGACAACTGGCTTCATATGGGTGAATGACTAACAGTGAAGTACTCGCCATTAACAAAAACAAACAAAAACAAAAACAAACTTTAATCATGGTAACAATGTCGAGGAATCACATAATAGGGTTGTCTCACCTTCCATTCGTAATCCATACCATCATCCTCATCCTCATCCTGTAACACAGATCCAAATCCTATGATCCACCACACTGTGAAAGTAAAGCGATAAAATCTTTCAACGGATATTTAGCCTGTAATGGAAATCAAACAACGGCCCTTTCTGTGGAGGGAGGGAGAGCTCAATGCTCCATTATCGTGTTAATACCATCTCTCCGCCTCCGTAGCCGGAGAGAGAGGTTAAATAAAGAATTACCTTTACTGTTGTTGCTGAGGGGTATACAAAACGTTTCGTTGTTTGGAGTGTTGGCGTACTGCGGGCGAAGTGGGGAAACGAAGGTTGTGGCAAGGCTGTGCGGGAGAGAGGGGGAAGGGAAACAGAGGTCGCTATCGCGATGGTCGGCATTGGCTTACTTTAGATAGTGATGTCATCATCACCATCAGCATCATCATCATCATCATCATCATCATCTACACGTGATGAGCCCATATTGTCTCCAAACCAGCTTTGGATAAAACAGAGCATAGTATCAAAGATGTCCCTTGTCTGATATTGCACATTTTCCGCTGTAAGATACATTGACGTATATGATTAATATATTACACTCTCTGGATAAGAGCGATGACCATATTGTAATGTATGCAATGTTACGCAATGTTTTATTTAGAGTCTCTCAACTCCATTGGATCACGGGAAAAGAAATATTAGCTTGCAGTTTCTCTTCAGAGGTCAAAAGCTGGATTCTGAGTTAAACCTGTAAGATTTGTTGTGATAAAGCAGCTACGGGGCAGGTTTCCTTCAGTTACTTTAGTTTTTTGTCCGCCGAGTTAGCTCTGTGGTAGCGTGTCTGCCTCCAGACTAGCCGCCGGGTTCGATTCCCGGCAGAGTAAGAAATTTTCGTGTAAAATTTATATCTCGGAATAGGAGAGATGTGCACCAATATGCCTGGGTTAAATCCCTAATCTCTCCGCAATGCATATGAAGAGAAGGCATATGTCACTGTTGATAGTGATTCGTCCGTCGGATGGGGACGTTAAGCCTGGCGGCCCTCTTAGTGTTATTCGACAGGAGTAGGCTTTGTGCAGGCACCGGGTTTCCCCTTCTCCCTTCCCCACCATCATCATCCCCACCCATTCCCTACACTGCACTTATACGAACACTTACACATACACTCACCCTAGTACACGACATACAGTAACTCTTCACAGATACACATCAATACATCATGCACAACGTAGCCCGCCGAAGTGGTGTGCAACTTGAAAATGGATCACGTTCCTGCCATCTATCCGCAGTACTCGGAACCCGAATCACGCAAGTGAAGTGGGTAGGCACACACATACATACATAGTATTTAATCATAGTAGTAATTTAGGCCCAAGAATATATAACAAATTTATATTTAAATATCCTAATCTTGTCAATTCGAATAGTTCTAGTATTAAATTTAAAAAGTTATGTATGGATTTTATAAAAATTGAAAAATTGTAAATTTAAATTTATATACTATAATTGCAAATTGTATTGTATAATTATTAATTATAATTGTATTGCATAATTATTAATTTCAATTCAGAAATCCGCCCCTGAGCACGAGTTCTACTCTTTCAGGGGCGAGCTAAAGTTTCTCTGTATATTTTATATTTTATGTTACAATTATTAGCAAAATAATAAATAAATAAATAAATAAATAAACATACACATTTTAGTTTCTCTGTCGTTCTCTTTTCACCGTTGCTTAATATTTCTCTATTGCTTTTGCATTATTGAAAAGTGAAGTTAATTATACTAGTTTTCAGTTTTGATCCGTCGAAAATTTAATACCTTATGGGCCATGGGATAATGTATGCTAGAATGGTGGTGAGTACAGCATTTACACACAGGCAACGGAATAATTAACTGGAATTTCCCGTATATTTTTTCCTTGTTGTTTATTTTACTACACTGTATCAACTACTATTAGTGACAGCGAGATGGTATTTGGCAAGGTGAGACTGAAGAATCGTCATGTGATTACCTGACATTTGCCTTACAGTTGAGGAAAACCCCAACCAGGTAATCAGCCCAAGCGAGAACCGATCCCACGCCACAGCACAGTCCCGAAACAAAAGACAAACGCGCTACCGCCTGAGCTACACCTTTGGCCTACGACAGGCTTCTAGGCAAAATTTTCCAGCAATTTTTTGACTGAAAGGTAGAACAATGGTGTTCTCCAACTGCACGTGTAGCATATGTACTGCTGGTCGTAAAAATTTGTTTCGCTCCATAGCTACGTAGTCTAAGGGCGTCATGCCACTGTATGGTATCAGTGTTCATCCAGCATCGTGAGGAGATACACTGGGTAGCAAATTCTGGCTTTGCAAACCAGCTATAACTTCTGGGGGTCATCGTGCGAATTACACGTTACCCCTGTGCTGGTAGGGTGATCGTTCACCTCTGCTGAGACATGTGGACGTGAGGCCAGCAATCGGCTGGTTGACATAGGTTGTCGTGCAGCGGATTTTTTTTTTTTTGTGAAAGTTGAAAGTGTTCTAAGAAAGGCTATTTGAAACAATCTAAAATCAAAATTATATTTCATTATCATATTAAACTTTTATATCGTTTTATTAAATCCTAATTGTTATATTATCATAATTCATATATAATGAGCTCTCTGCGCATGGCGTGAAAATACGAAAAGGCACGTTCAGAATCCAATAAATGACGTACAGTAATTTAATTTCTTTCTCTTACACACTATGCATTCAAAACCGCGCATTTCTTATTGAAAACCTCCCGAGACCTGATGATGTCTTTAAGAGTTATTTTTTTGGTAACGGTTATTATGTTTTTGTAGCAGTTACAAAGCTATTGTAATCGGCAATATTTCCTTTAAGAGGTTCGTTCACTGTCTCTACTGTTTATAGATATATTGTTTTTCTTTTGTTTATACGTTAGTATACAGATTTTTTATTTATATACATTATAGTGTGCAATTAATAAATTTAACAATGAAGTCGTAAATGATACTAATTCAACATGCGGTTTTTTATGACCGGTTAGAAATACTTGCTTTGAAAAGAGTCAATTACAAGTCTTTGGTAGGAATATTCTTTTCATATGAACATAAAAGAAAATACTTCGTCGTGTTATTGTTATTATATAATTTATACAGGGACATCATTTTATTTTTACTAACATTTTTAATATTAACCTGGTTATATCTTTGGATTAAACGTCTCCCCCTTCCAAGATTGGAGTTCGATGATACTGCCGTAAAATACAAATCACTTTACTAGGTATAGGAGGGAAGAAAAGTAGTTCATCCATTTACGTAAACTAGGAAATATCGCAATTTTGAGTTTGATAATTTTCATTAGGTTTTTATTTAATCAAAATACAGTACTGTATTAACAATTAGTGTTTTTACTCACGAATTGAACTATCCATTCGGACGTATTAATTATGCTGTGTATATTGTACTGTTACAGCACATTAGCGTACAATATAGACAATGAAGTTAAATTGAAAAATAATCATAATACGGATATTTAAACACATTTTTGAAAATGGTGGCTGTTCATTTCGATACAGGCTTCAGTTCTTTTGTGCATATTATGGCACTATAGACTATTGTACCTAATTCCAATTACCAGTTTCGTCCTTCGTACGAGTAACTCATGTTGAAATAATACTATACCTACTTTATAAAAGAGTACCTTACGTATTGTAAATTTAATCTTCACTTCTGCCCGATCCGAAAAGATAAAATTACTCAGAAATGCTATCTACTGTCCGTTCAAGTGGTTTTGTCGCAGGATCGTAGAAAGAGGAGGGGGGAAATCACGTGACAGTTAATTACTTAACGAGGCCCTTTTATTCAAGTTATTTTAAACAGTTGTATAATATTATGTAGACGTTCAATTCCTAATGTTTTCAGAAAAGAGCTAAGACAGCCCAGATACTAGACTTTACAGAGGGGCGAACAGAAGCAGGTGGGGGGAAACCGGGATGCGACGTAGGCAAACGGATGACAGTACCTGTGCGAAAATATGATTCAATATTGAAAGCTCTTTCGTCACTGGAAAACGCGAACATATTTCTGGAACGTACTATACTCACTAACTCCGTACTGCATACGCGGTCTTGGTTCTGTGTGGAGGACGGTTGTAAGTTTACTAGTAGAGAGGGTGGGAGTGAAGTACATTCAAAAACTCAGGTACAATAAAAATTGAAGTAAAAATAAAATGATGTCTCTGTACTTTAGATGTTAAGGATAATGTAAATTGAATTTTATTAATTGAAAACAAGTTAGAACTAGAGTGGCTTTTCTTCTGTCTGACGCTTATTGGTATGATACGCCGGGGATAAAAGTGGCTTACGTGTTATCCGAGAGATCTTTGCTGCCCTTGACAGTGCCATGCACAAGGTATGCAGGAGATATTAGACGGTGTCTCGGCAAGGAAAGGGTTTAATGCAGCCGCTCACAATGACCCGGATCGCAGATTCACTCGCTCACTTCCGCACGTGCCCTTGGCTGGCCACTCGGCCCGCCCGCCCGTACTAGTTTGGCAATGCGAACCGTAAGTGGGTCAAGATCACAGCGTCCGTCCCGATTTTCCGTGATCGGTCTTGGACTCTGGTTGCTCGCAATCATATTGGTTTACTTGCGAACCCTCCCCGGCACATCATGTCATTCTTTTCTTCTAACCTCCCATCATTTCGTTCAATTTGTTTGTCATCACTAGGCCTGAGAAATATATGCCGATATACTACCAGTGAGCTTCGTACGCCTCTGACTTTGAGTACGTCTCAGAGTTGGGGTGAGTTAACGCAGTGTCTTTCGCAGTGGCGTAGCATGAAATTGTGAGCAGGGGAAGCTAATTCAAGTTGTCTTTCATGCAATATGAGAAAACGTATTACAAAAATATAGTCTTAAAATAAATAGTAGTCAATGTCAATGTCAAGTCAGCAGTCGAAGATTGGTTGGAACCTCTTAAGTAACACCAATGGTACGTAGTAAAATATGATTTCACAGTTTACACATATCTCTAACAAATAGACACGTATACATATAACATTAGCTCACTCCCTGTCATAGTTAAGAGGAATCACAATATTAACGGTCAATAGATACAGTATTAGTATCATTACTTATGTATGCATCTGTCTTTTGGTTGTATCCTTCATTGATAGCTAGGGAGTCGGTCATTTGTTTTTTAGATCACACTTTTATTCGTAAGTCAGTCTTGATAATAGAATTGTCCTAAAAAATTCAAGTAAATTGGTGTCAGGAACTATTTCACTCATTATTTATTATATCAGCCACAATGCACACTAACACTTCAACTGAACACAACTGATGAAAAGGAATAACTCGGAAACTACTTATTTTCAACGTTAAAGCTAGCTTCTTGATAGCCTTGCGACCAGGATAGTTTAGTTAGAAAGGGATGGAAAATCTGCGGGGTGGGTTACACAGATGAATGAGTGTGAGAAACCAGTCTGCTTGGAAGCTGGTGTGTGCAGGCTTCTAGTTTACTGCTGCATCACAAATCATCCTGAGCTGCCGCATCACGCGTAATTATAAATTATATTAAAATTAATAAATAATTTGTCCATAGACTGCAGGTTTATTATGAAATTATTATTAACTGGGGAAGCTGAGCTTTTTAGCTTACATTGACGCTACGCCACTGGTCTTTCGTTCGTTTGATCTCATGCTTATCATCACGGTAAGTTAGTGCTCAGCATTTGGGTGGTTGAAAGCCACTCCTTTGACTTCGAAACACAACTATCTGCTAAAGAACAATTTAAAGACATCATTTTCTTTGTTAAAGAAAAATTGCACTATTTTAAAGTCATTTTATTTTCTGTCTGTAGAAAATACACCTAATATAACATTGACAAGTATCAGCCTTATTATGGTGTTAATATGATGGTGTATTACGTTTTTGTTTTACATGATTTTTCATTTTTGATGTTGTAGTGAATAACGAACCACATTTTCAAATTTTCAAGGAGAATGATTGTCTTTTGCTAGAAACACAGCCTTACATCTTCCACTTCTGCTGAAACAATGAGTACATATTTGAAATATTTTACACAGGCATTATCTATCTCAAAATCTGTATCATTATTATAAATGTCCTCATTTGAAATTGTCACAAATTTTACATAAAGCTAAATATATATCATATTTATCCAGTATTTTTTTTCATCTTGTTTGCTACATTTTTTCCTATTTCATGTTCCAACTATTCGGTTCGTCACAATATCATTGACTACATGCTATTTTATGTCTGTAGAAAATACACCTAATATGACATTGACAATATCAGCCTTATTATTTCATTATGTTAATAGGAGAGTGTATTACGTTTTTGTTTTACATAATTTTTATTTCATATATTGTTGCAGTGAATAACAAACCACATTTTCAAATTTTCAAAGGAGAATGATTGTCTGTTATAGAAAACACAGCCTTATATCTACAGAAACCTCGTTCCACTCCTGCAGAAACAATGGGGGAATATTTGAAATATTTTATACAAGCATCATTATTACAAATTTCCTCATTTGAAATTAAATCACAAATTTCGTCCTCGGCATCTTGCTATTATTTTCAATTACAGAACGTTGAATGTTGCCTGTTACGAATAGCAGTATTCGGTTGTAATGTAACCAATCAACTAAAGTTCACTGCTGAACGAAACACACTGAAATCCCCCACCCCAACGCAATTAAGTACTAGTACCTAAAGTCACAGGCGTATGAAGCGCAATATAACAGCATACAATTCTTAGCCCTAGTCTTCACCATTTCTTTTAATTCTTTTTCATTTCTATCCTTCCTGTATTTTCCCTTCCTTCCACACTTTCTTTCTTCCCTTCCTCCCTATATACCTGTGTACCTTTTTCTTTTTTCCTTCTCTCACTCATTTATTTTAGCACTTTCCTTGTTTTTCTGCCCCTCCCCTTTCTTTTCTTCTACTTTCCTAACTTCTTTCATTTTTGCCTTTTATCACTCCTTTATTTTCTTCTCTATCTTTCTACTTAATTTCCTTGCTTGTTTACCTCCTCTTCTATCTCTCTTTTTTCTTTCTTTCTATTTTATTTTCGTTCTTTTTCCCCAGTTTCTCTTCTTTGATTACCCCCTCCATTCAACTTCGGTGTAGAATGTCTATATTCGAGATAAGAGAGAGAGTACTAATAGCTATTAAGTCAGGTTCATTTTCTGCTTTCTCCTTCAAAATACTTTATACGGAAAGACGAAAATCGGAGTGAGACAAGTGGCCAAAAGGCTTGGAGCCCACATAGACATTTCCTCTCAGCCCCAATCTCCCTTACAAGGACGCGTTTTCGTGTACCATTTAAATGCTTTTCCTCCCATTTCCTCATTCATTCATTGCCATTGAGGTTTTCCACACAATAGTCATGAAAATGTACAGAACATTCCTATGCTAACTGGCCCATTCCAACCACTACCTAACAGAATCTGTTGGAGAGCGAGCGGCGCGGCGGGTGATCATACGTCAGCTTACAGACGGAACGTGACTGCCTGAGGCTGGCCGGTCTGAATAGGTACGCCCTGCATTGGATGTATTTAATACAGTATTGGTTAGGTTTATGTATACAGAGTGTAGGTATAAGGGGTATAAGTGCCGCCCTTTTCACAGTCGTCGGGGACGATTTACAGGATCAATAAATGTCCATACAACATAGGGTCAAAACTTGATAGTTTTCCCAGAAAAAAAAACATTTTCTTCTCTTATTTTATTCGTGTTATACTGCTTATATCGCTAGTAAATTACAAAAACAATTACATCAGTAGGTATATCTAGCAAAGAGTTAATATTAGTTTAAATAAATATTTATGTGTTCTATTACGCTTTCGTGAAATTAAATAAAATTACATGCTTAAATTTGTTAATATTCTGGAGTGAGAGACGTGGCAACGTATTCAGCAGGCAGTACTCTGCACAAACGTACGTACATGTCAGCTGAGTTCAAGCTCCCTGTCCATAGGTATAATGCCGAGCGGATGACAGTTCTGTACAGAGTGTTCAATAAAGAACTTACAATGTCATTTTCAGTTTAGAAATATCATATGTTATTAATTTATGGAGAAAGTCGTAATTCAAGTAAGACAAGAAGGTGTACCGTCAACGTTTTCCTCAAGAAAGGTTATCTAATCGGCGAACTTTTGTAGCAGTTTCTGAACGATTTTTTGAAACTAGTCTCTTACCCCGTTTCGAAAATCACACAACCAAAAATTTGCTTAAAAATGGTACTGCTTTACGGAAGCGGGAGAGATTAAAATTCTACATTAGAAAAAAGTTCGTGTGATTTTGTGTAGAAAACCATTATTGTTTAATTTTAGACGTACAATAAGAAATAGAGCAATATTGTTACATAAAATGTGAACTTACCACATTTTTCTATTAATGAGATTGAAAGTTTGTATTTGCTGCTCGTTTTATGTAAACAACAGTATTATCATGGTCCGCTCCTGCATTAGAACAGAGCATCTGTACCGGTATGTCTGTACCTTCTTGAGCTGTACTGTGTGCTTACAAACCCACTCCTCCCTATCCAGCAACGTTGCAAAACGTCTAATATTGTAAACTTTAATAATTAGTTAAATGTAAGGACATTTTTTCTTCCTTATGATATGAACAATCATCAGTTAAAATAATGACACTTATACCCCTACACCCTGTGTACATAAATATCAAATGGAATGTATTACAGTGTTAAAGGAAGTACATACTCGTATATTGTATTTTATTATTTACATTCTGTTATAGACGTTTCACGCAATCATTGAATTTTCGTTAAATTTCCTGTACATTTTTTCTTCCATTATTTTCTTCTTTCATATTTGCTGTGCTCTTTCCTCTTCACTTTTTCTCTTCTTGCTTTCTTTAACCATTTCTATCTTTCTTCCTTTTCTTCTTCATTCTCCCTTGTTTTCTTTAATTTCTTGCACTCCAATTATTTTCCTTTCTTGCCCCATGTGTTCCTCTCATTTCTTTCTTCCTCTTTGCCTTTGTTTCTCTTCTTTTCTTTCTAACTTTCGTCCTTCTCTGCTAGTTGTATCTGTTAGTTTACTTCTTCCTGGTTTCTTCTCCACTTTTTTTTTTTTTTTTTTTCATTTTATAAACAAATCACAAACTGCATCTCATTCTTGTATTTCAGTCTGATATTTGCTGCATATTTATCTTCACCACAAACGGTACGGATTAGGCCACTAGCTTGTTCTAATTCCGTAGTAATATTTATATGGCTATTCACTCGACCATGGAGTTCACTAGTTCGCAAATTTCTTAGAGTGGCTCACTGCTAAGTAACCATGATGACTGGACCCACTTCTTACGGTTTTTTACTTACATGCTGTATGTATGTATGTATCTATGTATGTATGTATGTATGTTATTTTATTATATTTGGTTATTTTACGACGCTGTATCAACATCTAAGGTTATTTAGCGTCTGAATGACGAAAGTTACCCACCATTTGCTCATATTGAGTTGAGGGAAAATTCTGGAAAAAACCTCAACCAGGTAACTTGCCCCGACCGGGATTCGAACCCAGGCCACCTGGTTTCACGGCCAGACGCGCTGACCGTTACTCCACAGGTGTGGACTATGTATGTATGTATGTTTGTATTGTATTGTATTGTATTGTATTGTATGTATGTATATACTTATGTATACTATAGTCCAGATCAGCTTACTTAATACCCTAAGGATGAAACCTAACCATTTTCTCCTATTACTACATATTATGCTAGTAGATTATGGTGATTTTCTAGATGCCAGATTGAATTTTCTTTTACCAACTTTGTTTCGAATTTCGAGTAGTGATAAATAGGACAACTGGTAGTTATTTTCTGTTGTGTTAGCAATAATTTTTGTTTGCAATAGAAGGAATCTGATGAAATGGAAGTAACTAGACTTGTGAAATTTGAACGTAATATTATTAATTAATATTAAGATCAATACATAATTCAGTTGTGTTGCGTTGTGATTCAAATTCAACACTATATTCAAGTAAGTGTAATTAAATAAGATATAACTTACAGGCCTGCTTGAAATGAAACATGCACATGGCTAATGGACAGAAATATATTATTTATTGTTCAGATTTGTATGAAATTGTCCAACAGAGGAAATAGCATGACAACAACTTTAGAGTATTTTTAGTAGGTTATTTTACGACGCTTTGTCAACATCTTAGGTTATTTAGCGTCTGAATGAGATGAAGGTGATAATGCCAGTGAAATGAGTCTAGGGGTTTTCGCTCAACCCAATATGAGCAAATGCTGGGTACCTTTCGGTGCTGGACTCGGACTCATTTCACCGGCATTATCACTTTCATCACATTCAGACGCTAAATAACCTAAGATGTTGATACAGCGTCGTAAAATAATCTACTAAAATTACACACACGCACACACACAGAGGATCTTACTGAAAGTCACGAGCTACATTGCTATAATATCAATTTCAACAATGTAACAACAATTACAAAAACGATTATATGATCATAATCTACACTATGTATTGACATATTGTGACGTCATTAACTTCTATCATGTGACCACAGACAATGTTTGCAAAATGGTCGACAACGATGGTTCGTTTCGACAGCGTGCTGTCATTAAATTCCTTGTTAAAGAAGAAAAATCTGCTGGTGAAAGTCGCCTCAGTCTTCAGCGTGCATATGGAGTTGTGTGCATGGGCGCCTGCAGTGTTAGGAGATGGGTGAAACATTTCGAAGATGGGAACACGAGCATCCAAGATGAGCCTCATAGCGGTCGCCCTCGAACTGCCTCCACGGAACGCAACAAGGAAAACGTTGATGAGTTCTGGGATGCATTTTGGTTGAATTTCTTGAACCTGGACGGACCATAAATGCTGTCCGCTATATTCAGACAGTTTTGAAGCTCTGTCGTGCATTGCGCGAGAAACGCACTGGAAAGAATATCATCCTGCAACACGATAACGCGTGGCCTCACACTGATAGTGTCACCGTGGAGAAAATCAGAATGTCCCTACAGTCCCGACTTGGCAACCTCCGACTACTATCTTTTCGGTTCTGTAAAGAAGCAGCTGCGAGGCCAACGCTACGAGACGCTGGAGGACATCCGGAAAGCAGTGCGTCAGTGTCTTCGGAAAGATGAAACGGACTTCTACAGCCAGGAAATTTTCAAACTTACAGAACGGCTGGGAAAATGTGTGCAAAGAAATAGAGACTATGTTGAAAAGTGATAGAAAAGTCTGTAGGTTAAGACGATGTACCTAACTGGTTTGTCTAAAAAATAAAAATTAAGATTTAAACATTAGGTTGCTCATGACTTTCAGTAAGACCCTCTTACATATATAGGCCTATAGGCCTACACATACAAATACACACACACACACAGTATGCTCATTTCAGTCCACACTTTCAATAAACTTAATCTATATTGCTCTCTCTGTTTCAGGTAAGTTGCGAGGATTCCTGTGCATCTACTTGAGGTAGGAAATGTGCAGCTCTATGTATGCTTGCAATTACATTGTGTGATGTCGTCCACTAGTGTGCATTTCCTATGAAATAGGGTCAGTTTATCTCATACTAATCGTAATCACTAACATTCAGGTTATTAATTAGATATTTTAAATATTTTACCTAATGATTTTCACCCTAAACAAGGAAAAACCTCTTTCAGAGTATTCAAATTTAATTTCCACTAATAACAGAATTGAAGCATAGGTCTACATATAACTAGTTTACTTACATTATACTACACTTAACTTGTTTTATACCGATCTCCTGTTGCATTTTTTAATGTAGGCTATATTTTTTCAATGCTATTGACATCATTAACATTTTTTCCTTCATTATGCTCATTGTAAACTTATATATGAAACAGAATAAAAGGAATGCAGGCGGTACTTAATGGAAACTACTCCCTTTAAAAAAAATTACACACCAAATTTCGAATCCCCCCCCCCCCGCGAACAGAAATTCTGGCTATGGCAGCGATGATCAAAACTCGAGCTGCAGTGATTACATGCGACAGACAGCCTATGAAGTAAGGAGACGAAGAGAAGGTACTTGGCATGAAAACTACAACCAGTGGTGGTTCCTGTACTAACATCTTGATCAATCCCGCGGATAAAAATCTCAAGCTTTGCTGTATCAGTAATGTCACTGCTGTCATCAAGAGCCAGTGAATAATACACGATTTTTCTTGCTTCTTCTATTAACCTTCCTCTTGAATATAATCAGGAATTTTCTAAATTCTTCTCTCCATACTTGGTGGAGAAATTCGTAGTTTTTCAAAATTAAAAACGTCTGATGGATAAGTTATTTAAGCTATTTTAATCATTACTCTTTTGAGAAATTCTGTTCTATTAAAAGCTTTAGAGCACGACATATTTCAAACTCCATTAGGTAGCTGACTTACATTTATTTATCTCATCCTTCTCTTCCTGGCTATGATTTAAGACATGTCAATTCCTGGCGTTTAAAAATTCGTTGGTACATAATATTGAATCAGTTTTTCTACAATATTATTATTAAATTAATAAATAATAAATAGTTACCCTCATCTAAAGATCAAGAAGATTAAAATTGGGATAAAACCTAATAATTTTATCCTTCTAGGGAGAAGATCTAAAAATATCAATATTCATGCACGTACAGAAGAATTATAGAAACACATACTTAGTGGTCGATAATAATAATAATAATAATAATAATAATAATAATAATAATAATAATAAATTATTCAGCGTGGCAATTAATGTTTCTATATACTCCTAATTGAACCGTTGAGCAAAGTAAACATATTACATTTTGTACGACAGAACAACAAGAAAGTTCTCCTTCTCATTCTTTACGAAACCACCTCTTACTGCTTGTAGAGACAAAGTTTGTAGAGCGACATGATACCGCCACTGCTTGCCTTCAGTACGTGAATGAAACGCACAGTAATGAACAGGAAACTCCTCGTACCCGTTTGAATGTCTGTGATTACACGATGTAATCACGACACCCGCTTTGGTCACCGCTGCTACGGGCCCGGCTCAGAACCACAAATCTAATGACCTTTACTGCGAAGATTAGATTAATTGCATGCCATAACACACTCCAACTAAAATGTTGCTCCAAAATCGACATTACTTATGAGACAATATCTATACTGTTAGGAGAAATACAAGTTCTAAGACTTTGTCCGCCATAAAATAATGTAACAGGATCTGGCCGAGATCCATCTCTAGACCTGTTTGGTTAGAAGATAAAGCGTACTGATCTGCTGCTGGTCCTGCGGCGTAGTTGAGAAGACAACAAGCTTGCTGTAGGTACTGAAACAAACGGAAAGAAATTTGAAAGGACGTCGTCGTGACTTATTTTAAGAAATAACTAAAGAATTGTAGACGTTATCAATATTACACTGGAGCATCTGTTAACACGCATCGGGGTAGTTTGTCGTGTGCGATCCGCCACTCGCACGTTCACACGCGACATGTAATACTTCTCGATTACCAAACAATAGCTACGGAGAATGATTTAGCAAGTTATTCTCGTACACGTGTGACGAGTGATAAGTGATGTGTACTTGCAGTCGTAGGCACGCATATTATTATTATTCGTAATAAAAGGTATCTCCTTTAGAGGCCATGTAGGCATGGAGGTAGAACTCCATGTTTTCATGACCTCGGCACTAGAACAATGTGGCGTGGTCAGCACCACGCTCCAATTGCCTTTTTACCTCCGAAAAAGACCCGCTACGCAATTTGATGGGAAACTGAGTGGTCCCAGGTCGTTTACGGAGTTTGGCGACGAGAAAAATCTCTACTACTATCCTTGATTGGACTCGGGACCTTTCACCACAGTCTAGTACTCTAGTATATACAGTCACGAAGCTTGAGTTGTGAGGGTGCTAGGAACAATAGACTGCCGGTACTATTTCGCGTTGTCTGTAATGAGGCGATATTAGCGATCCTAGTGGTTAGCAACTATTTATGGATGCGTATTTATTACGTATTGAGCTTCGTGCCGACACAGCAACCAGGCCGCTGTTATTTATAATGCTGTATTATCAACAACAATTCGATAAGGGTGCTGATTGTCACCTACTGTTTTTAATTTATACATAGATGAAACTTTTTTTTTATAATGGCGGGTACTTGACTGTTCATCATCCACCCATATGAAGTCAGATATGTATAGCTCGCGCAAAAAACGATTGCCGAAAAGCAATGGTGGCGTTGCTGCCTGTTTTGACGTGTGTATGTAGGCACGCCGACGGGGCGAGGGGTGCGGGCCGATGGAAGTACTGCCTGTTCCAAGAAGATGAACAAATGAGGACATCGCTGTGGAAATAAACAACGAAGCAAGATAAAAATTCGAAGCTAATTAAACGCGCAACATATGTTTACGAACGAATTAATAATACCGTGCGATACAAGACATGTATTCACATGCAATGGAACAAATAAAAGTCATAATATAACTATCACAACGCAAGACTGATTCTATCGATGTTATTTCTCTTCCGACTGTACTTTTGAATTCAAGCTATCTCGTGATCTTTCCTGTCGCCCTCTCTTCCTTATCGCATTGTTTCATTCGCATTCCTTCCGTCTGTGTTCCCTGCTTGCGAGACCTATAGACAGTTTACCGACAGAGTCGTTGCCGTCGTTGCTCCATAGAAGGCTGGTCAACGCTACACACGACGAGATGAGATGAGATGAGATTTGTTGGGATGCCACAGGGGAACCGGAGCTCTCGGAGGAAATCCCTGGCGAGACTTATAATTGAGAGGAAAAATTAGATAAAAATTTTATATAGGTAATGAAATAATGAACAACGTGTTATTTGCAGACGATCAAATGGTCCTCTCATATAACGAAGATAATTTGAAAAAGTATTGTTCGAAATAATAATAATAGGCCTAATAATAATAATAATAATAATAATAATAATAATAATAATAATAATAATAATAATATCAGCCAGAAACGAAAGAAACTTATACATTGTTGCAAGCTAATAATATAGGTTAATAAATAATAATAAATTACACGCTAATATTTAAAGAACGTGCAAAGATTGATCTAGTTATACAAGCACAAGTTAAGTAAAACATTGCAAACATACTAAATAATAATTACACAATAATGTAAGGCTCAGAAGTATTCTGAATGAATATCGTAAGGGATAAGTGAACTAAATTATATAATGTTACAAATTGAGAAATGCCTACAAATTCAGAAATAAATTATAACCATACAACACTTACGGTTATGAGGAATATTATATATGCAAACATACACACACAGGAGTCGGCCTAGGTAGTATAGTCGGTATAGCTCTGGCCTTCTGTGCTCGAGGTTGCGGGTTCGATCCCGGCCCAAGTCAGTAGATTTATTGGCATGTAAAAAAACTCCTGCGGGACAAAATTCCGGCACACCGGCGACGCTGATATAACCTCTGCAGTTGCGAGAGTTGTTAAATAAACCATAAAAATAATAAATAAATACACACAGGATAGAATTAAACATGTCTGAATGAAATGAAAAATATAAATATATACAAATATAACATGATCTCCACATCAGAAACAAAAGTTATGGCATTCTATGTTAAAACATCTGTAACGAATAAAATATTGATTGAATAGAAACGATAAAACAAGTTAGCTCAGTCGCTTGCCTACCGATACGGAGTTGCGCTCGGATGCGGATTCGATCCACGCTTGGGCTGATTACCTGGTTGGGTTTTTCCCGAGGTTTTCCCAACTTTAAGGCGAATGTCAGATAATCTGTTGCGAATCCTCGGCCTTATCTCGCCAAACATCATCTCACTATCATCAATCCCATCAACGCTAAATAACCTAGTAGTTGATACAGCGTCGTTGATAATATTAATTATTTAGGCTGAAGCGTGGGACATGGAACAGAATTAGTTGTAAATAAAATAATAAGTAAAGTGTAACATTTCTGCGGAACGATAAAACGCACATTAATACGAAATGGCAGAAAGAAACTATGTTGAAGTTAGACTTGAGGCGGTGGAGATGCGATTTTTGAGATCGGCATCTGGTTACAGACAGATGGACCATAAACGATACGAAGATATAATAAGGAATGTAAAGGATAAATTAATTAATTCAAAAGTATTGACAGAAAGGATTTGAACACATACAAAGCATGACATTAACAAGATTTCCATAGCGAATATTGAACCGATGAATAACGCTCCTTCGAACGATGGAGTGACCAATACTTCTCGACTAATCCCGTAATTGGAACAGGTAGTAAGCCTAATGCACGAAGCATATGGTGATGATGAACAACAATAACAATTATTCTTTTATTTTGTTTTCATTAGGCCCACCAGATACTCATGAGTGAAAAACCGGACAAAGTTATTCAAAAAGCAGAACAAAAACAGTATATAAGAAAATTTTGTAGATATCCTATATCTTACAATTTTTTTAGATTAAAGCCTTCACTTTAAACTGCAAAATTGGAATGTTCTTTTATATACTAAGTGATTATACCCACAACAAAAGAAGATAATTAAAAATACAAATAACACAAAATCAATACATATAAAGAAATACACTCTTTCAGAAGTCCCAATAATGAAACTGCCTCATTGGACAAATCACATACTTGCACCCAGGTCTCTTTACTATTATATTTCATCAATGTATTCATAAAGCTCATGAAGGTTATCAGATCTGAAGATGGCTCTATGTAGCCGAAAACGTTCATCATGTACCCATTAATATGTAGAGCCCGATTGCAAACTGGTGGCACCTGCGCGAAGGACGAATTGGCATCCACTTACATGGACTCGCCCAAGAGGCTGGGGGTGTGTTTGAACAGTACGCTCTGTGAGTAAGCAGTCGTCCGCACACACAGAACCCCCCACTCCGAAGCCTCAGAAAGAAGTTCGCACATGTTGGTGCCACGAGTTTGCGATCGGGTTCTACTATTATGTAATTCAAACAAAATTCTGTTTATGATAAGCTTTGACGGCCATTGTGTAAGATATATAGAACACTGAATCGACATTTATATTCTAATATGGAAGAACAGCAGTTTGGCTTCAGGAAGGGAAAAGGTACGAGAGATGCAATTGGACTGCTACGAAAAATCGGCGAAAGATATCTACAATTTGTGGACCTAGAAAAGGCATTTGACAGAGTGGAATGGAATAAACTGATAGGGGTCCTATAGAAAATTGACATGGATTGGAAAGAGAGGAGGCTCTTCAGTAACCTTTATATGAAACGAGTCAAAGAATAGGAGAAGAAATGACAAGGAAGTGAAATAGGAAGAGGAGTACGACAAGAATGCCCTTTATCATCTATCCTGTTCAACATCTGCTTGGAGGATTTAGTGAAGAACTGTTTTCAGAACATGGGAAGAATTTTTATTTATTTTATTGGGTTATTTTACGACGCTGTATAAACATCTAGGTTATTTAGGTCTGAATGAAATGAAGGTGATAATGCCGGTGAAATGAGTCCGGGATCCACCGAAAGTTACCCAGCATTTGCTCGTATTGGGTTGAGGGAAAACCCCGGAAAAACCTCAACCCGACCGAGATTCGAACCCGGGCCACCTGGTTTCGCGGCCAGACGCGCTGACCGTTACTCCACAGATGTGGACACATGGGAAGAATGGTAATAGGAGGAAGAAGAATAAATTGTATAATATTTGCTGATGATACGGCGTTGTGAGCAGAAGAGGAGATGTTACTAAGGGATATGCTACTGGAGATAAATGACAGTTGCAAACAGTATGGAATGAAGATAAATGCCAAGACGAAGACCATGGTCATAGGAAGAAAAGTAAATAAGGTATTGGATTAATCTTGCTCAGGATAGGGACCGATGGCGGATTTATGTGAGGGCGGCAATGAACCTCCGGGTTCTCTAAAAGCCGTAAGTAAGTAAGAGGGGAGGGGATTCAGCAATGCATTAGAATATACAAATAAGTATCAAACAACTTTTTTTTATTTGTGGCTGTAAACTGAACCCACGTGTTTATCAGTTTATCACTATATTACTGCACGTCTCACAGACACAGAAAAGTGTGCCTTCTTTGATGTAGCTTTTCTGGAGAAATACTGCATATTTTATTTAATACCTTAATGTATGCAGACTTGCAGTCAACCATGTAGAACATTAATTTTGGCTTGCAGTTAACAATGCAGGATGGCACAGCGTGTCTGATCTCTTGTCACACGACAGATTTCCTTGTTACCATAGCCACGCGCGCTTGTTTGGATGGAGATCTCTATTTTTATTAATATAATAAGCATTTCTCCTACATGTTACGTACGCACAGACGCATTACGTGGTAATTATGATTGTATGCTGTACTGGAAGTATAGAGAGAGAGAAAGACTGCGAGGGACTTGCACTTGAAGGAGAGAATGGGGCCAAGGGAGGGGAGGTTAGGTGGCCTTCTCCCCCCCCTCCTCCAGTTCACTGTCAGCCTTGCGTTGTTGCACGCGAAAGTGAACCTTCCATTTCGTTACTGACACTTGAGCATCGTACTGCGCTAGGCAGGCAGGAAGGAAGTGGCGCCATTGTTGTGAGTGACAAGTGTTGGTGTCCGTGTGTGTTGTGTGGGGTGCCTGTGGTACACATGTGAACCAGTGCAGTGTTTTCTTTTTTCAGTGGTTCAGTGAATTTTTTGGAGAATATTTTATATTTGCAAATTTTTTTTGCTGAGAATTTTTAATTTGGATATTGTGGATTTGGTGGTGATAGTGCTTTCACATCAACTGCTCCTTCTCTCCTGTTTTTGGATTTTATTTGGATTACCATTCTGAATGCCTCCAAATGGTAAGTAGAACGAAGTTAAAGGTATAAGAAGTGCCGAACATAGCATTTGTACGCCCACTAATCTTCTTTGTGTCTGTGATAGGCATTTTCTTTCCATTTTTTTCGGTTAAAACTGCTAGAATTTTAAGACGATTAGCATTCCACGTGACGTTCCATGTGACTAGTAACTAGAAAACGCGATGCGTTCTTGCTTCTGTATTCAATTGTTCATTTGTTTTGGTGCTATTAGCGCATTATCCCTATTAACCATTCATACTAAGTGAATAGCGGCTTTTAGTGTTTGGCAGTGTCTCCTTATAAGGTGCTTCGGAAAAATGACATACTGCACATAACCCGTGTTGAGTATTAGTATTTAAAACATGCAGCAAAGGGTTTCCTCTGGACGAAAACAATAGAAGTCGTGGTACAACTAGCAGTACATGTGGAAGAATAAGTAGCAGATCGTTTTAGTTTCTGTGCCGTGAACAGGCTTACGAAAATCGAAATGAATTATTGAATGCTATAAAAACACGAGTGAAGCTACACTCAACGAAACATTAAGAGGCGTGTTCGACCATTATTTACTTCGCAACTCTGACATGTGGCAGTGGTTTTAGTACGAGTCTGACTCATTTAAATCTGTTTTGAAGGGTGCAGAGTGGGGGTGGTTCAACCCTCGCTCGCGGTTGTGAATGGGGTGTTGTCACGTGCTGGCGCAACAGGTAGTCGGTCGATGCAGGCGGCCGCCGCGCTGCGCGCTCTGACTGGCGCTCGGGTCAGCGAGTTTGTTCACCTGCTCCCGCTAATATCGCGGGTGATGACATGCAGGGGCAGTGTCCCCTAGCATTACCATTTGTAAACTAACGGAATGCCCGCCTGTTTCTGATTAATGAATGCGATATCGATTTGACCCATTGTCGAACTCACAAAACAATTCTTTTTATATTTAAATTTATCGACGTTTCTGTTCTGCTTTTACCTCGTGAGGTATTTTTAAGTTCATGTTTCCAATGAACGTTTAATATAATGTGAGGTTTATTTAAAATGTTTAAAGGTTCGTTATTTTTTTGTTTTGTATGGCTTGATAACCTCGCATACATTGGTGTTATTCTTTTTCTGAGTTAAGTTTTATTTATCGTTTTCGTTTTTATAAACATCTCTTCTTATAATATTTTGAGCTTAACTGAAACACTTCACAAATATTAGTATTTTTTTTATTTTTTTTTCTATTTTATTCGTTAATCAGCTGCATTGAAAATTATAAATTTAGTCGTGCTGGTAATTCGTAAATATATTCGATGTTATTTTATTGTATTTTATTTATTTATTGTTTTGCTGTCAGAAACGCTTTTAGTTTTACGTGGATATGCCTGCAATGTATTGTGATTGATTTCTTTGTGGTCGTAAACGCATTTTGTTCTTCCTGAATCTATCTGTAGTTAACAATATACCTAGCATTCGTGCTGTTATTGATATAAGAACAAAACGGATTAAGTAAGCGAAGTTATTGAACTTAAGATATGAGGGAGTTTTGATGTAAACATTCATGCGAGTGTTTTGTTTACATAGTTCGAAATCTTTAAATCAAGATTGTGGCTAGAATGATTCTTACCCGTCGTCATTGTCGAAATGAAATCTGGTGACACTGAGGTATACAGGTATAATAGGAAATTGATCAAGCAGTGTTGACACTACGACAGTGAAACCACGACTTCCTTTTACATCGTGAACGCTCGAGTTAGAAGGTTTTCTAACTCCCTTGATGTTTATTTTTAAAATCAATTCGGTGTTGTTCCCCCTTCCCCTCCGAAGGGCATTGAACTCAATACAGTATCTCTTAATACAGTACTTTGAAAGAATGACTGTAGGCTATATTTCTTGTACGTGAATTAAAATATTATTTTCTGTTTAAATATTATTTTTCTTGCGTAAATTATTACTTAGCATTCAGATCTCGAAATCTTAAATCTTGGAGGTCCTAATTTCGACTCCGTGTGCTTATGTTCAAGTATTTTTCATGTTCTTCAGATGTTTCTTGAAATTCTTTAAAATAGTAGGCCTATTTGACATTTTATCGAGTTCTTCACCAAATCTTGTCCATAATTTTGGTTACACTTTGCTCCTTTATTTACGAAACTATTATTTATTTAATGAATATCAGATTAATTTTCCTCTACATATACCCTTCCCTTAGTATAACATGTATGTGCGTACATTCAAATCAAATCACAATTATGCAAGACAGCGTCTCTATGTAGGAAGTATTGTTAAACAGAGAAAATAGGACTAGGACTTTACTTTCGTAAAGATTGACTGAGTGATGACGTACATGATGACACAAATTGTGAAAGAACGTTATCAATAAGAAAACAGTCTTAGTTCGTATCAAAATCCTATCACAACTCGGCCTTGTCCATCTCAACGGGTACAGTTACGCGAAGAAGATGAATCACAAATTATTATCAACATCCCAGACATCTGTTTTCATTCCTAGAAATAAGTTGTTATCGTAGGACGGAAGTGTGGATATTTGAAGTAGTTTTAAATAGACGTACAAGAAGGTGAATTGATGTGATGTGATGTAGAGAATTGTAATCCAGACAGCTGGCTGAAATATTTGAGCTGTTCAAATCTGACAGCTCTTAGGACTACGCGCGCCTTGCTTCTTTTAAAAGGATAACCAGCATTACAAAGATGTCATGTTCGTAGTTAATAGCACCAATAATTTTTAATTAAGTTCTATCTAACAAAGGGAAAAGTAATGATGAATTTAAATTATTCGAATGGTTATTTTAATTTTACCTGTAATTAAACTTTGAATTCTCTCTTTAAACTGAAATTCAAACATAGAAATCAGAGCGAGAGAATGTCAAAACTGATATCACAAATTGAATAGGGAAATGGATTTCGTAGTTTCCCTATGTTTTGTAACTATGTATGCCTGTGTCTGCAGCTTATGATCACGCCATATTCATTATGATTCAGTAGTTGGTACATTTGATAACCCATACAACCTTATATTTTCATTATTAGTGTGTGAAAAACCTCGAGGACGAACGTACTAGGTGAGAAGCCTGAGCAAAGTGCGATGACCGGCAGAGTATTACTCTATGCCTCCATGTTAATTTAGAATCGGTGCAGTCATTAAAACCAGGTAGTCAGTTTTGAAGGCTTTAGCCCTGTCATCTTGCAATTTATTTAGTTCCACTTATTTTGCTATAACTTAAAATTTTCTACGGAAGAAAACAAATTTGAATGATTTTCATTTGTGGTTATTGGAAGAAATATGTGCAGGTCAGTCCGTCAATCATTTTAATATATTGCTGCAATCATTAATCGAACAAACAAGCAAATAGAGGTGAAGCCTGAATTAATTATAGGTAATGGTAGTCAGAATAATTATTATCTCATGCCTCCATGTTAATTTTATAGAATCGGTGCACTAACTAGAACCAGGTACCCAATTGCTGAAGTCGTTAGCACTATGAACTAGCAGTTTATTTATTTCCTCTGTTAAATAATTACTTTTATCCATGACTGGTATCTAAACTGGTCTCTATTTCACCGTCCTTAGCAACCTAAACAATGGCTTTATTCACTGCAGTGAATTAAAAGTTTTTAACTCACAATAGTGAATTCATTTTTAAATCACTGTCTCCATGACAACCAACACATTAGCAACAATAAAATCCATACATTCATTCATTTATAATTTCACAAAGAACACATTAGGCCTGCCTACAAAGAAAAGGCCTATAATTTACAATTAACGTAGATACCATCATGGGTAAAATATTGTATTGCACACGGGAGTAAACAGATTTTATTCGTTTGTGAAAATTATCACCATCGGCCACTCTCGTACTATAAATTACTATTTATTATAAGAGAGAACAACATTTTTTTTAATTCTTGGCTATATTATGTCAAAAATGTGTAGAGAAATCCGCATTCTAAATGTATAACACTAGTCTTTAAAATTCACAATACATTTGATTTTACATTGTGAATATACGCAAGAGCCTGGAGTGGTTAGGCCGCTCGGCTGCCCTCAAGATTGATGGCGAAGCCAATTCCCGAAAAAGGGCGATTCCATTAAAGAACATGGACGTCACTAGTTTGGAAAAATGAACTAAGAAAACTAGGTGGAAAATGACTAACTTCTAAGCATATTAAATAGAGAATGGAGCAAGACGGACCGAGTAAAAAACCACGAGGCACGAAGTTCATCACACACTTCTATTTCCATAGTGACGTTAGAGTAAACTTTTCATGTCAAAACGTTACAAATTTTTCTCTCTTGTACCGCGAACATTTCACTTCAAAAGTTTTTATTTCATCCAGTATGACAGTAATTGATTGTAAACATGATTTTTAATGTGCAAGAATAATAAACGTTATAGGCTCAATATCCTAATAATAGTCGTATTCATGTGGAAACTATTAGATTACGTCTAATTTCGGCTTCTCCCCTTCAAAATTCTCTAGAGTTTCTTCAAATGGAACGTTGAAAACGGAGTGAGACAAGTGGCCAACAGGCTTGGAGATCACATAGACATTTCCTCTCGGCCTCAAATTCCATTGCAAGGACGCGCGATCCATCCATCCATCCATAACAGTCATTCTCAATGGTCTTGGTAGTTATCGTGCTAACCATTGTATCCGAGATGCTTGGGTTCAAACTCGACTGAAGGCGTTAAAGTACTTATTATGGTTTTCTCCGGGAGGGAAGTAACGTTGAGAAGCACTTGTGATAGATTTACAGTACACAAAAGAACTCGGTCCCTAATAGAAGGCTCCGGGCAAAATTTATCTGTTATTTCTCGCCCACTTTGAACTTCGACGCTGTATAAGCTCTGTAATGTAAGCGTCCTTAAATAAAACGTTACTGCTGCTAATATTCCTCTTCACACATATTGAATGTTTACACAGGGTGAACCGTAAGTAATGTCATTATGTCAGGGTGTTATTCTTGTCGCAGAATATTCTTTTTTTTAAATTTCATTATGTACTTTTTTAACATTAATTTACATTTTCTTTTTTGTTCATTTCAATTGATTAGGATGCCGATATTTTAAATCCAAGATTTGGACGGCTATAATTTCGATCATGTATGTTCAAACAAAAAAGTTCAATACAATTTTGCTTGTTTTTGCTTCCTTTTCGAAATAAAAATTGTTTATATGAAATGTTTCATGGTGTGTTTATGGAAAGCCATTGATTTAATTCCCAATATGTTCAGTCAATTTAAGACAGCAGTGTATTATGATAATAAATTATTGAAAGAACTTTAGTTTCGTCCCTTAAATGTGCAGAAATTTGATCCAAATAAATATAACTTTTCGTTCTGCAAAGGAATTTTACGATGTTAAATTTGTTGGGATCAAATTTCTGCACATTTGAAGGACAAACTAAAATTCTTTCAATCATCTATTATCATAATTAGAGGGCGGACTGTGTGCGTTGTCCCTCAAGGTTGGTATGCATGGACTGTGTTGCTGCTGCTCGCGTCGCGTCTAACCTGTTTCGTTTTCAGACCGTACACAGATCAGCCCTCTGATCATAACATACTGGTCTCTTAAATTCACTGAGCATATTGGGAATTCAATCAATGGCTTTCCCAAAATACTGTATGAAATGTTTCATATTAAACAATTTTTATCTCGGAAAGGAAGCAAAAATGAGCTAAATTATATTAAACTTTTTTTTCTGAAATATCTCAAAGAATAACTCCTTGGAATTAATGACATTACTTAGGTTCATTCTGTACATACATAAATGAAACTATATTCATGATCATATGCCAAAAATACAAAATCTTATTTTTGAAACTTTACAAGAGATGAAAAGACTGTCACAAAATACATTTATATGTATGATAGGCCTAAGCAATTTAAAGAATACTAATTGAAGTATGTTTGTTACTAAGTGATTTTCATTTATAACCTATTTAGAAATTAATTTTAAATATGAGACATTGGCCTTTCTGCTATGCAAATTGTCATCTTACTTATTTTTTACATTTTTTTTTACCAAATGCACATTGAGGCCTATTTCATAATCTCAGAAAAGTTTATCTTTGCCTTTTACTAGATAAAGAGTTGTTTAACTGTATAATTATGTATTTTTCATTACCTCCAACAATAAAAACTTCACATTTATTTTTCAAAGTATAAAGCTTAATTTAGACTGTAATTATTTATCATTTTGCTGCTAAATCTTTATTGCATATTTCACCTGACAAACGGTAATATATTTCCACTTAGACGGTTAAAATCATACCATGAAGGTAAACAATGTTCTCTTGTTACAGAAATGCAAAACAACTGATACAGCAGTTTAGGTAACGGAAAAGGACAAAATTCCTAATTTCCGGCTTAACGGAATGAGTATGATTGTAAATATAGACATTGGTCCCTTTAGCTGGAATTTAATACAAGATTGACCTCAAAGTGCAGACCTATTTTGCAGTTTTTGACTTGATGTCTGAACAGGAAGCGTTCGTCCTTTCGCCACCTACAGAATGTCTAATTTCATTACCATAACACAATTTCGCAAAAAAAAAAAAAAAAAAGAAAAAGCGATATTGGCCCTTTTGGTAGATAGCCTATATGCGTAAAATAGGTTAAGTAAATAAATGAAAATAATTTAAATAAGTAAAATTATAAAAAAAAATTGCTATACGAGTAAAAATAATACTATTTCACATAAATATAGGCCTAGATTATGGTACGTAAAGATTTAATAAAAATAAAATATGAAAATAGAACAAACAGAAATGAAAAATAATAAAGTTGTGAATAAAAAATAAAACATAAATTAAAGCATTTGAAACAAATTAGAAATAAATTTCTGCAATAATATAAAGAAATGAAAAGAGTACCTCTAAGTAATAACTAATTTCTTTTCTTTGCTTTTTATTATTATGATTTATGACTTAAGACATTCTCTTGAGGTATTCGAGACAATATCTGCTATTTGGTTGCCTATTCGTACTTCTCGGTGCAAGACGTGCGGGCGCCCGCGTCTCTTGTACTTATAAAGCAAGGGCTATTGGTAAATGTGGTCATTGGAAAAAGAAAATAGCTCGTTGCTGTAGTGATAAAACATATTATAATTTGTTTCCACTGTCACATGTTATTTCATGTAGAAATTAATTCATTTGTTTTACGATAAGAGAATATAAACGAGCTATGGCATAATTTTAAACTTGATAATTTATTTAAACTTCCAGCCTTATTTTAATTTCAATTCTGAGCACACTTTTGAGGAGCGATGAATGCTTATTTGTGCAGAAGTACTTGGAAATTTTATCGGTAAATTTCTATTGATTCTGGTCAAGAGACCATTCGTAGTCAATTAATATTGTTGTTGTTACTGTAGTTTTTGTTGTTGTCACTGATCTCCTGACTTCAGGCCATTAGCATACGTAATACAATGAAGCAAAGTTGGATTAAAAATATCAGGAGAAACCAAATTATTCTGTAGCCGCATTGTCCTGGTATCTGAATTTATTGACTGCAAACATAATATAATATGTGTGAATATATTTAATTTAGTCGGAACGTGTGAATAAATGTTAGAATTGAAGCAGTAACCAAAATAAATAAATGCCCCACATTTACCTATTGAGAAGTTGTGGAAATATGTACTAATAAAATTAAACGAATTTATAGTGAAATAAACACCGCCAGGACTAGTTGTAGGTTAAGGAGTAGGCCTTACATTGGGGAATTGTAGACTGCGATTCCTTGGACCAGTTAAATTTGAATTGCATTGAATTTCGGAAGGGGAGCACTGCGACCTTTTAAGATCTATTGTATAATCCTCAAGCTAGGCCGCTAGGCGCATTCCCGAACCCACACCGGCTGACTACACTAAGGCCCGATTGTATAAACCATTTAATCTTAGATCAGAGGTTAAATTGATCCTTGTTTCAGCTGAACTTGGAATTTTGTGTTGTATAAAGTCTAATCTGAGATTAATTTGTCTTAAACTAAAGTCAACTTTGACTGAAGAAATTTCTCCGATTAAGTTAGATGATCCAAGTTCAGTTATTTCTTTTCTGTTTCAAATATACGAGTGACAGATTGTGCAAATAAAATATCCATTATTATTAATATTAATAGATATGATAGGTACATTTATATATATTTCTTTCAATATCTTGCCTTAATACACAATCTTATATTTTATAAGGCTCTGTCGTGTTCAGCAGTATCAAATAACATAACCTATAATTATATTATGTTTATAACAACCATTAATTATTAATGGATATGATAGGTACATTCATAAATTTTCAATTAACTGTATTACTAAACGAAAATTGTCGTTTTATAAAGCTTTATTATGTTTAGCAGTATCAAACACCATAACATGATAACAACTCGGAGAACAGTCAACCTTCTTATTGTCCGCCATTATTTACATTGCACAAAAAACCAGTGTCTCCAACAGAGTGTACGGAAAGTCGCCAAAAAGTAGTTGTAAAGTCGCTAGATTTCTCATTATCAACAAAGAAAGATTAAATTTTGTCACTATGGGGTGCTAAAAAGGTCACTAAATCCATATTTAAGTAATATAAAAGATAAAAGAAATTGTTGTTGAAAAAGAGTTAAAGTCACTAGATTGGTAACACTGAACAAACCTGTCCGCGCATCACGTATTTCACCTGTTTATGCGATGTTGCCAAATCCTTTTCACGTGAACTTAGATTGCATTTGAACTAAGGTAATTTGATCGCAGAAAAGTTTTATACAATAGAAGAAGTGTCTGAACTCGGTTCACTTTTCGATCTTCGATCAAAGTTGATCTTTAGTCAGGGAGTTTTATACAATTGGGCCTAAGATCGCTGCGTAGCAGGCAACACCGCTCGCCCCAGCCCCTCCATGCGTCGCCAGCTGGCGTTCAGGGAATGCTATGGAATGATAACGGAATGGAGAGATGTTGACGAAATGATGTAGATGCCTAATATGGGGAAACGGGAGAACCCCGAGAAAAACCCCAACTACGATCTTGTCCGTCACAAGTGTCACTATGGAGTTTTCAATAAAAAAATAACAGCCATGTCCGGGACTCGAACCCGGAACGCCTGCGTGACAGATTGGAGGTCAGTCACAGCAGGAGACCGGAACAAGTTGTACTAACTGATGTTCTTCCGGGAAAAACCCAATCGAGTTCGAAATAATTTGTTACTGCCCTTTGAAGTACTACCACAGTCTAGTATATACAGTCACGAAGCTTGAGCTGTTGAGAACTAGGAACAATAGACTGTGCAGGTACTATTTCGAATTGTCTGTGATGAGGCGATAGTAGCGACCTTAGTAGTTAGCAACTATTTATGGATGCATATTCCCTACGTATTGACCTTCGTGACTGTAGCCCTATATACAAGACTGTGATACTACTTAATCTTTAAGGATTTTTAGTTACTCTGTCATTTCTGAGGCGCTGCATAACTCTGCAGTTGAAACAGTCTTATCTCAAAGAATAGTATTGCTGTATATCTATTGAGTTTATTTCGTATACCTCTGTTGGAGTTTACCCCACGCCGATAGTAGGAGTTATTTCGAGGACACAACACTGATAAACAGTGAGACCCCCAGGGTGCGACATGAGCACGGTGTCTGACCTCCACTAAGACAACACAGGACCTGTCCTGGGCCCAGCCCTGAAAAGCCAAGCCTACACAGCACACACGTCACATTGGACAGTATACAAACATTCTCGCCTTAGACAAGATTCGAATTTAGGGCCATAGGTTCCTCGCATCGTTGAAACTACGTCTTGGCTATTGCGTATATCATGGCTGGTATAAAAAAAGTCTCGCAAATCTATTTGGTTCTTGTGAGGAAAGGGAAAGTTATATAGCGAGCCTTTATGGTGCAGAGTTGAGTCAGCAAAGGGATTGGATTAAGCTTCGCTTTCCTCCAATATCAGACTGAACTAGAAATTAAAACTGAGCTCATGTGTTGAGGGGTTAGGTACAGCTTATAGCAGTAAAATTTTGGAAATATTCAACATTTTTTTCCTCCATTACTGTATCTTGTACAATAATGAAAATTAATATGTGTAAACACTGTCCTTCTGCTATATGAAAAAAAAAAAATATATATATATATATATATATATATATATATTTACGATTTAAAAACAAATATTTACTTCTTCTTTTTTTTTTTTTTTTTTTCAAAATTCAGTTTAATGTGCAGTGATGAAGTTTCTCCCACATAACTAAAAAACTATCCCATATTCTGTGATGAAATTGTTTGTATGTACTTATTTATGCATGTCTTATCTACAATATGATGCAATATCACTTCTCTACCTTTGATAGATTGACTGGTAAAAAATAAAATCATTTTAAAAACGGTCAAATATCAATATTTTCTTGTAACACAAAATATAAAAATATCATTTATTAAGGAATGTAGTTGAAGGATCATGATATTGTAAACATGACATACACTAAAACCAGACGTAAGTGCAAGTTTGAAACAATAAATTATTGAGATTTGCGATAAATTAATTAGTTTAGGAAATTGTATATTTATTATGTATAACACTTTTGTATATAGATCTTTTTGTTAAATTATTAAGTTTTGTACTTTTGTGAACTAATATCAATAAATCTATCACTATATTGTAAACATGAGTTTCAGCAACAAAATAAAAGAGAGAGAACATGAAAAAGTTAACAAGTTTATGAGTTATGAGGGAAACGCTTCATCACTGTACATTGAACTACCACCATTATGAATTTTGAAAAAAATATATATAATTTTTCTTAATCGTAAAAATATTTTCCCATATAGAAGGACAGTGTTTTACACATACCAATTTTCATTATTGTACATGATGCAGTAATGGAGGAAAAAAATGTTGGATATTTCCAAAAAAATTACTGCTGTAAGCTGTACCTAAATCCTTAAGTTAAGGTATTCCAAGTCAGTTTTCAGTTATGCTTTCCTAGAAAACTTAAAACTGAACTGAAAAGTCCATATTTGTGTTGATGGCTGAACAGTGGTTGACAAGACTGCATGAAAGTGAAGAAATTGAGTTTGAATTCCATACTTTGGCGCTTTTTTTTTGTGGACGAATTAACAGATAATACAGGTCTACAGCTGTTATAGCCTACTAGCCAATTGATCGTGCTACCATATTACACTTGTTCAAAAATCAACTCTTTCTATGAAAGAGAGTCAACAGAATTATTGAAATCAAGTTAATTTTGAAAATGTGAATCTTATTTAGCTGATCGTTCTAATTTCTCGTCGAACTCCTTCCAATAGCGTTGTTACTTCTCCGTATTTCTATATTCTTTGTCTTGAACGTCATATAAAAATTCGTTTTGGCGTACAAATTCGATTAATCTTTCTTATTCAATACATGAAAATTTTCGTTTTCCACTCATATTGTTGAAAAAACACAAAACTTCTATGAAAACTAATATGTCTAATAACCTTACTACACGGGAACAATCGCACCGAAATTGAGAACTGAACTGTAAAAAACGACTGCCACTGTAATTTTTCTCGCCTAGATTTCTGGTGGAAAACTTAAAATTCTAGTGACAAACTGAAAAAAAAAATATAGATTTAGGTGTCAGTTACGTTCAGGTTCCCTTAGTTCAGTTAAGTTCTAGTCTAGAGGAAAGCACTCTCGTAAGAAGTAATGGGCTCATTCATTGTCACGTGACCCTCAACCTAAAAATGTTCAGGTCAGGTTTAAGTTCTACATTCAGATTGGAGGAAAGCGGGGCTTCAGACAAAGGAGGAGCAACGACACTAAAGAAAAGTATACTCGGTTGCTTAGAAGAATTGCACCTATAGACGAGGTGTCGCCGATACTTTTTAAACTAAAATATAGCAGGCCTACTAAAAGGGGATCAACAAGAGAGAACATTCTCAATGTATGCAATTTTATGAAGAAATAGGCACTTCAGAGGATGATTTACAACGATCAGTCTATAGTTTAAAATTAATAGCTGATAAATATCGCATGGAAATATCCACAGAAAAAAAAAATAATGGCATTCTGCGGCAAAGAACCAGTACGAAGCAAAATTTTTATAAATGGTAACATTTTAGAAAGGATTAATGAATTCAGTTATCTTGGTTTCAAGCTTTCCTTTCTACCTCATCTAGATATCTCACAAAAACTTTTTAAATTGAATAAATCTGGAAGCATTATCAACAGTATGATGAAACCTTCTTTAGTCCAGAAACATACCCGCACTCGTCTGTACAAGACCTTAGCAAGACCTGTCCTTTGTTGCGGTAGCGAAGCCTGGACCTTACGAAAAAGCGATAAAAATAGAATTACTGCCAGTGAAGTGAAGTTTATGCGCCGAACAGCAGGATAAACTAAATGGGATCATAAAAGAAATGAAGACATCCTACAGGAACTGGGAATGGAACCTGTACTGCAGTATATTCATCAATATCAAGACAACTGGCTTCACCATGTCAAGCGTATGCCTAGAACAAGGATTCCTCAAGCGATCTTGAACTACAGACCAACAGGGAAAAGATCATTGGGTCGCCCTATGAACTTTTGTAGACCGGAACAGTCCTTCTAGGACTATCACCTGATGATGATTATGATGATGATGATGATGATATAGGCAGAGAAGTAAAAAATAATGTACAGAGAGTAGCAGAGGCAAAAAAGGTGTCTCTAACAAAGGTGAATACTATTTTACCTGAACAAAAGATAACATCAACTAGGGAAGAAACGTCGATGGCAAAAGACACTACTAATATTGACGACTTTGACTTTTCTGATTCAGAGAGAATCTCCTAGGGCAGCGTTTCTCAAACTTTTTTGAAGTGGGGACCACTTTTTAAAGTCAAAACAGTTCTGCGGACCACCTTACTCTTGTACCCTTCGAAAGCAAATTTATCATTTCGTAGCATATTTTAATACCAGTATACTTATATTTTAAAACTGAATTAAGATTCGGTACTTTGGTCCTCTGTTATGAATTCGGGTGGTCCCTGGCTGGGTTACAGGCGCGGCGCCAGATGTGCAGGGAAAAGATGTCGAGAAACACCACGTATATAGTGCTTTAAATCCCTCTTTTGTTGCTGAGAGTAGAGTGGGAAATCGATAGACGGGTAGGGTAATAAATTTCATAAAATGTCTGTACTGCCATGTGTCATTTCCAAACTCTGATATTTTAAGCTACAGTGTGATACGCAATTCGTTCGAATTTTATTTTTTTTTCTGTCTTTTTTGAAGGACCACAAGGGCAGACCTCGAGGACCACAAGTGGTCCGCGGACCATAGTTTGAGAAACGCTGTCCTAGGACAACCAACATCTCTATGACCTTCTGATTTATAATGTAGAATCTCTTTACTTATTCTATTAAGATCCATTCCCAATATGTGAGCACACCAGCTGTTTTTATTTAAAATATATATTTTTTTAATTTAAGTTAAACATATTTAGTCTATTTCTGATTATTGTTCACTTGATCAAGCAAAGTGAAACCAACAACCCCCCTTAAAAACTTGATTTCATTTGTTTCAATTTTCCTTCTGTCAGATCTGTTTAGTGCCCAATTGTCTGAACCATACGTTAGCGTTGAGCCAGCCATCACTTTATAAAATTTGAGTTGTATGTCGATTCGGTTTTGTTTCTCATAGTTCTGTGCATTGTACCACACATATGTTGAAATTTTTACAGTTTATTTGTAAGATCATTTTTCCCGTCATATGACTCATCACATCCAAGATAATTAAAATGAGAAACTTGTTCCATCATTATTTATACGATAATTATTTTTGATCTGATCGGTTGCTTATCTTCAAAGATCGTTATTTTAGCTTTACTGCTTGATATGAACAAATTATAAGTAGGCCTAGTTGGAATTTTATATAACTCTTTGAAGTCTCTGTTCGCAGAAATAAAATCTGGTAATCAGCGAATAGAATAGCATCCAATGTTGTGGCCCATAATTTAAAATGTTTATTGAAATTTTCTTTCCATTCGCTTATTATTATATTATTATTATTATTATTATTATTATATTATTATTATTACTACTACTGCTGCTGCTGCTGCTGCTGCTGCTGCTGCTGCTGCATCCGAACATTTGTCTCTACGTACGTTCATAGAGGAATTACTGATAGGTAGGTAGCCACGGACTCGAAAACCTGACCCTGGGAATGTGGTCGTACATTAATTTTGCACAAGGTCACGTTTCTTGGTCTGTGGATTCCCATCAGTATGGACATGTTGTGATACCATAATTTACATACTTCATTTCACAGTTATCTGTTTTCGGACTGAAGATAAAACCAGTCAGGAATATGCTGATTGCAGAATGCGTAGGCCTATTCAACCTTTTGATAGTTACTCTCAAAACTTCATAGCCTAACAAAATGGATTGCTGATATAGTTTTTACAACTTTTGCATCAGTTGTTTGTAACCCGAAGGCCGACCCTGTCAACTTTCATTTCTTTCAGTAAAAAAAAGTACAGTGTTTGAAGTCTATAATCAAGAACAACCTGTTTACTATCTACCGGTATGTTTGAGTAAAATAATTAGTTAATTTTCAGTATTAAAAATTACACGTTACTATAGAAACAACGAACGAAAAGCAATGATATTGAAAATGAAACTTAAGAAGTGTACTATATTGTAACACATTTTTAATATCTCAGGCTATATTTAGTGGTTCAGATACGGATTCACAGATGAAATCATTAGCGGATCATTACGAGCTGCTGCTAGTGGAGCCCGTACTGCCAGTGTTGGTTTGTGAAAGTAGTCGAAGAAGCAGAACGACCCGCGAATACACCTACGTAGCAACGGATTAGCGTAGAAAGTGTTTTCTTTCTTTCACGACGATGTCTGAATTGGCAGACACGGTGCCATTGCGCTACCATGATGCACAGTTCCATGCGTCACAGTGTTCTCACTCCATAGCCTTCAAAATTTGGTACACTGATCAGTTTCGATTGTTATTTTATCCGTACTCAGTTTAACAGTTCATTTGTTCGCTTTTCTCCACGATAGCATATCGGCAGGCTATCTTTCAAGAATATATCGTACTTGCTGTGACTGCGGTTTAAATTCGTGGTTTTGCGTGGCAATATCTGATATGTGATGTACGAGTAAAAGCTGAAATACTAAAAACTCTGAAGTTCGATTCTATACATATATTGTGATATTCTAGTGGACAAAAGCGACTATAGAGCAATGTTTCTCTTAGTACGTACTTAGAAATTCATTGCTATTTTTTATTTCGCTGTTGCGAAGTCCCTGGATTGGCGTAGTTTAGGCGACATGCGCGTTTGTCTGCACTCGAGAGTGGATTCGATTCCCGCTTGGGCTGATACCAGGTTGGGTTTTTTTTTCGGAGGTTTTCCCCAAACATAAGTCGAATGTCAAGTAATCTATGACGAATCTTCTACCTAATCTCGCCGTATATCACTCCCTTGTCACCAATTCCATCGACGCTAAATAACCTAGTAGTTGATAAAGTGTCGTTAAATAACCAAGTAAAAATTTCGATGTCGGGCCATTATTTTCAAAGTCTTTGTGGCCTCTGTAATTATTGAAAGGTAACGATATAAGGGAGGTAGGATATGATGCTAGGAACTGAATTAATCTTGCTGAGGATAGAGATCGATGGCGGGTTTATGTGAGGGCGGCAATGAAACTCCGGGTTATGTTAGCCATAAGTATAAGTATAACGCAAAGATTTACAGTCATCAAACAATGAATAAGAATAGGACAAACGTAAGGCCTAGTGAGTGAAGATGGTGAAAAGGAATGAAGATTAAAATAAATTTGAAAGACAAAGGAAGAAAATTGGATAATACAGGAAATAAAGAGAAAATATGTCAGGTTATGGAGAAAATTGTCTCTATACAGAGTGTTTCGTAATTCCTATTACAAACTTTTCAAGTATAGTTCCCCGGCACACCCCCATAAAGCTGCGAATCTTTGTTCGCAAGACTATTTTTCTTTGTAGTATGGAAGTGTGGGTGTATTTTACTTAATTATTTTATAAATCTCACAGCAAGATTATATGTGTAGTTTGCATGACACTGTTTAATTCTGTGTACAATCTTCACACACGTGTTGGTCTTAAAATGAAAGTAAAACATTTTCAGAGATTTATTGTTTTAATTACCTCTGGTTGACGTTGTGACTGAAATGTAAGTGTCTCTTGACGATAATGTGTGTCAGAGGAAGAACTATTGTTTGTATGCATCTGAAGTCTGTTGTAGTTTAGTCAACTGTACGAAGATAGGTCTGTACCTCACAAGTGATACCAACAAGAAACCACTTATGAGGCAACTAGGCCGGGAGATAATGGGGTAGGGTGGCCAGCATCTTTCCCTCTCCATTGCATACATTACCTACCAGCTACATATTAAACTAATCAGACTTCAGATGCATACATTGTTCTTCCTCTGACACATATCGTCAAGTGAGATGTACTGCCTGATAATAGATGTACATATCAGTCAGAACCTCAATCAGAGGAACTGAAGTCTGATTAGTGTAATATGTAGCTAGTCGGCGTTGTATGCAATAGAGGGGGAAAGGAACTGGCCACCCTACCCCATTATCTCCTGGTCTAGTTGCCTCATAAGTGTGCCTTGTTGGTATCACTTGTGAGATTCAGATCTGTCTTCGGACAGTTGACTAAACAACAACAACATTGTTTTAATCGAGTAATTAAACTATTGTAGGATCAGTTGATCCAGTCAGCTTAGCCAATTGTTGAGTAAATTGTAACCATTATTGGCTTGGTTACATTGTTGCCTGTTCGGGCGGAGAGGTTGTTGCTTGGCTACGATCGTAAAGCTCGGTCGGGTCATTGTCATCGGCTGGGCGATGCGCGCAAGTTTTGATGACGGTGTAGAATCCAAGCCAGGAATGCCACACGCCGACCTCCAGCGCTTGGGACAAACTCACTGGTAACACAACTCTGTAAAAAATGTTTATTTTCTAAAATATAAAGTAAGTCATGTTACACATACTCTACTAAACAAAGGTTATTTATCTTCGATCTATTAATGATATAGCTCGTCTCCAAGGCACTTCTTTGTTTAGGCTTTGTTCTTCACCTTGATTTAATTTACACGCATTCCCAGTCAGTCTATTAAGATCAATACTGTAAAAGAGTTGTCAGAGCTTAGTTGCTATGGAAATACGGAAACAAATTTAAACATTAAGAAATACCTACCGGTAGAATAATAAAAACAAGATAATAATGATAATCTTGGTTTTAGAAGAAATGTTTTGGGTTATCCACTGCGTGTTCAACGTTTCGTAACTGCATTAATATATTATCAGGCCCGAAGGATCACCTGTTCTGTTGGGTCTGTTCTGCTTGGTGTATCTTGATGGATCCTGCAAGTGGTTCAGAAACGTTGGAGATATGAAGTTTGAAGACGATGAGAAAACCACAACATTCATCTCGAAAGCCTCAAAACTAATGCGATTTTAGATTATCACAGTTCGTAAGACAAAAAACAGTAAGGACATCCTCGTCCTCCACCTGTATGTGTTAGGATGATGAAAATTCCAAAATGTACGAAATTAAATTGTATGTTTCCATCAAATTACCTTCTGCATTTTTGTTCCATATTTTTGCATTGTAAATTTACATTTGCTCATTTGTATTTTTCTTTTAAAATTCCTCCAAATCTCTTCCCAGTTGTTTGAAATTGTATTTCAATTATAGATTATCAAGTTTATTTGTAGCGCGATTGGTAACATTTAATTTTTCTGTTTTTTTTTTATTCGAATAAATTATTATTTATGTTTTACTAACTGAATATATTGATTAAATTTGATATGTAAATTTCAAAATTAATTTGCTACTGAAATAAATTATTCTCGCATTTCAATGTTCAATTATGTACCTCTATTTAAATAAGTAAACAATAAGAAAACCTTCTGAAATCTCTATCGCAACCATATGTGTGATAGTCAAATGAAACTCTGAGATCCTTTTCTTTCTCTTGACAAAATAACAATCATTTTTCTGTTGCCATAGCAATCCACCGTTAAGAGTAATGAAATGCAGTCAACTAGAAGTAAGTTAAACTGAATATAAACGAATAATTTAAACATTCAGTCGTATCGTAAATAATTATTTTTTCGTACATGAGCATTTTAAACAGTCTTTATCGTTAGTCAGAATCGTGCATAATATGCCACATTATTAAAATTTCGTCGTAAAAATATTACCATGACAACTAAAACGTCAAAGTTGACATTATGAAACGATTTGCCACACTATAATACATCATTGTTGTCATAGCAACCTCTTTCTTCACAATCCATGAACATAGAACATTTCTCACTGCTATACGAAATACAGCGAAAGTACAGTATTATGACGTTGCAAAAATAAATTTCGTAATTTTCGCGGAAATACGCGTTTTTAGCATGCCTGATATTGATAAAGTGTTTTTCAGCATGCCGTTTATCTGTCTGCATATACCCATTTTTCTTAAACTTAGTGGTCAGATTTTGTCACTTTATTGGGGAATAATGCTTATCGATGGCTAGGAGCACAAAGGTTGTATGTCCAAAAAGTTGAAAGAATGAGTTACTGGTACTGCTTGATTTGCCTTAGTGTAATCTTCATTCTGGACAAAGGTAGTATGTCCTTCCTTGAAGGAAATGCCATGCAAATGATTGTGGCAACAAGATAAAATTTCATGACTGACTACTCTCAAAAACTTTTGCCATTTCCCACAAATTCTATTTTATGGACTTTTTTTACTTGGTTACTTAACGACGCTGTATCAACTATGAGGTTATTTAGCGTCGATAGAATTGGTGATAGCGAGATGATATTTGGCGAGATGAGGCCGAGGATTCGCCATAGATTACCTGACATTTGCCTTACGGTTGGGGAAAACCTCTGAAAAAACCCAACCAGGTAATCAGCCCAAGCGGAAATCAAACCCACGCCCAAGCGAACTCCTGATCGAAAGGCAAGCGCCTTAGCCGACTGAGCTACACCGGTGACTGTTTTATAGACATACAACCTTTGTATTCTTACCCATCGATATGAAATATGATAATTTTAGTAAAAAGTTAAATAGGCTTTATTTGAAATAAAAACAATGTCTCTCTCTCTCTCTTTTACGGAGACGCTTGCACTGCCGTCTGGGGCTCCTCTTCGTAAGGATGACTGTTCAAGTCCATAATGCCGCTTTCTTGTAATTATCATGCTTCACAATTTGGTGTCATTTATCGATTCAGTCAGCCTCGGTAGCGTAGTTGGTATAGCGCAGGCCTTCTATGCTCGAGGTTGCGGGTTCGATCCCGGCCCAGGTCGATGGAATTTAAGTGTTTAAATGCGACAGGCTCATGTCGTTAAATTTATTTGCATGTAAAAGAACTCCTGCGGTACAAAATTCCTGCACACCGGAGACGCTGATATAACCTCTGCAGTTGCAAGCGTCGTTAAATAAAACGTAATTGATTTTTTACATACATACATACATATATATACATACATACATACATACATACATAGTGATGAAAAATATATAAATTATGAGCAGCTGAGGTAGTTCACTGCGTCTCACAGAATAAATCAGCAATCGATCTCCCTAGATCTGTAAAGTTGTGATGCCTAAAACATCAAAATATTACACTTCGGTCCATTATTGCTGCATTTCTTCGTTCGTGGATAGTCTCTGTCGTTCAAAAGAGTTAGTTGTATATCTGCTCTTGTCCGCAGAAGGCCATGTTCGTCATTTAATCACTGTGTTATTTTAATCATTACCTTATAATTTTCTTAGAGGCCCAAGCCCTAATACGTAGGAAATTATTGCTGACATAAAGAGGGGCCTTGAAGTCAGTTGCCGATTGTTATAGTGACATCATGACAGCGAGTTCCAAGTACGACGTCTGATGTAAAACCTGCCTTCACTTATCGTCTGCCTTGTGTATCCAACTATGCGATTCTCATATAAGTTTAACCTAAAGAAATATACTTACATTATATACTTACTTACTACTGTTACTGTTGTTACTATAAAAAAACTGTTGGCAGTGTGCTATTTGTTATCTTCACAGAGAAGAGGATGGCTTACTTTCCCCCTTTCCTCTGCTATTTTTTTTCTCTGCCTACCATCGAAAAGCTGTGCTGTATTTTTTAATTATTTCTTGAAAAAAATCGTTATGTTTATTATAGTGTTACACAATACTTGAAACTAAAATAATATACTAATATATGCTATTTATCAATCAGTCAATCAGTCAGTTCATGAAAACATTTATAATAAACAAAATGAAATCATTAAATTATTATTATTTTTTTTTTTTTGGGTATTAAGATTTATTTATTTTTATTGTTGCTTTAAGTGTATTAATTTAAGTAAAGTTCATTCAATGAGTCACTTCTAAAGACTTCATCTTGTCGCTTCAACCATGTTTCTTTTCTCTTTGCTGTTCATTTAAATCCTTCATAGTCGTTGCACTTTATTCTATTGAGCATGTCTCTGATGTGTTTTCTTCTCGGCTTCCTCTTCTCTTCTTGCCAGGTATATTCATCTCCAATATATTTTGTTAAATACATTTTGGTATATAGTGTACAAGAAGTTTTTATATTTTAGGCAACAGTTTAATTCTATTATTAGTGAAAATAATGTTATATCTGATCGTATGACTAGTGAATTTTATTTTTATTTTAAGTAATTTCTTCACAAACGTTCCGTCTTCATTAAATTTAGCCTGTCTAAAATATAAGTACGAATATTTGCTACTTTCTCTTTCCAGCTGATATTTAACATTCTGCACCATATCCACATTTCCAGTCGACCTGGTTGGCGAGTTGGTATAGCGCTGGCCTTCTATGCCCAAGGTTGCGGGTTCGATCCCGGGCCAGGTCGATGGCATTTAAGTGTGCTTAGTTGCGACAAGCTCATGTCAGTAGATTTACTGGCATGTTAAAGAACTCCTGCGGGACAAAATTCCGGCACATCCGGCGACGCTGATATAACCTCTGCAGTTGCGAGCGTCGTTAAATAAAACATAACATTTCCACATTTCCATGGCTTCTAAGCGATTGTTTTCTTGTTTCCAGTGTTAAATATATATAGGATGCGTCAGAAAGAACGGATGGATTTCACATGGCAAGAAAATTGTAAAGATTCATCAAATCAAAAATTTATTGTTATCAACATATTCACCAATACATGCAGTTTATTTATGGAAAACAACATTATCCATATGATGTCTTTGGCTTTCAATACAGGCATCGAGGCGTTTTCTTATGTTCGCCATCACTTTCACAGTCATAGCTGGTGCAATTGCCACGATTTCTTCACGAATCGCTGTCTTCAGTTCGTCCAGTGTATGTGATCGATGTTTACAAACTTACGCCTTCAAATGGTCCCAAAGAAAGAAGTCGCAGGGCGCGAAATCTTACCGTAGCCTCGGACAATCTCAGTGCAATAGAATTTCGTCCAGGTGATTTCTTCTTTAATGTTGAACCTGTGATACGAAATGAAGCCACCCACCGCAAAATTGTATTCCGAGTTGGAATCCTAGCGTGACGTCCGATGTCGAAATGAGTCCTGAGTGGCGATCACAGACTCTTCATTTTTCAAAAATGTCTCTACGATGAAAGCACGTTGTACACCAGACCAACACCATATTCTCAACTGAAACTGCATTCTATGGCTGACCCAACAGTCGTGGTCCCACTCACTATATCTCTCTCCTCGTTGCGTATCGATAGTTTGAAATCCATCCGTTCTTTCTGACGCACCCTTTACAAGGAGGGAGGTACACCATTGGCCTGCAAAACTGTAATGAAATTCAATTTCTATAGCTCAGCTACTATAAAAACTAAATGAACAAAACTTTTCATGCTTCATAAAACACTATTCAGAATATTAAAATAGCTAATAATTACCTGTAAAAATAATATCAAATTTGCATAATTATTTTCAAACCGTAAAGCATTTACGTATAAAATCTACAATTTAATTTAATGTAATTTATTACTGTGGCCCAATATTTCGAGTTTGCCTTGTGACACAGAATATCTCACAATAAAATCTAAAATGAAAAATTATATAAGCAGGTTTCAAACAAAAGAGATTAAGACATAAGAAAAAAATAGAACCTAATACAATTTATGTTGAGTGTACACCATAAAGATGCTGGCGAAATATTGCTACAGAAAATTTTATTATGGCGAAGATCTCTCTTCAGCTTGTATTTACAAAGGTTTTCGGAATGGTGCCTCTCGCTCCGAAGAAGAGACCTGTAACTGTGATTTTTTCACTGTTGCATTTCGCTGATAGGTTGGCTCGTAGATTTTTTTTTTGTCTTCGTTCACTTCAGATGGTCGGGTGTAACGATGAAGGAAAAAAAAATATATTTCTTGAAGGAATAGGTAAAAGATCCTAGACTATGTTGTTGATGTAGGTCTTTTAAACATTCCAGTAAAAGAATCATGCAGATATTTAATTAATTTCATATTTTATTATGCAAATGCTTTACGGTTGTAAAAAATATGCAAATTTGATATTATTTTCACAAGTAATTATTAGCTACTTTAATATTCTGAATAGTGTTTTATAAAGTGTAATGTTGGTATATTAAGCATGAAAAGTTTTGTATATTATCTTTAATAGGCTGAGTTATAAAAAAATGAATTTCACCAAATTTTTGCAGGCCAATGGTGTAGGGTACCTCCCTCCTTGAGGTGGTTTTCTTGCCATAGAGTACGAGATTCGCAAAGTTTAATTCTGGTGTAGGATATTATATTTTTGAAGAGCAATGAAAATCTTTAACGTCACGTCCTTCGAAAGCTAATAAAGCTGAGAATTAAGGAATTCTGTTCATGAATGAGAGGGCTCCAGGGAAAATTTAGCTGCCAATTCTTACACACGTCAAAATTCTATGCTGGAAGTAGTACAATGAACGTGGATTTGGCCTACCCTCTCCTTGTAATCTATTGACTGCCGATACATCTCACTAAAATAAACTATTAAATATAAGAGGATAGTGATAATGATAACAAAAATGGTATTAATAGTATAATATCTAAAAAAAAAATACATAACGGAGGAAATAATCATTCCTAGGTGGGTTAAGCAGTGTAAGAGTGAGTAAATGTGGAGATCTCTCTAGCAGAGGGGAAATAAAATAACAATTGCTGCTCCTACTACTACCGCTACCGCAGCTCTTGCGTGATAGGCGATGCACTGAAAATCCAAAAGTCACGAGTTCGATTTTCTGCAGCGGTTCCCATTTTGCTTATTTCCAAGGACCACATGGAATGCGTAATGTTTAGACGCGGCCCAAAGGAAAGGAATAATGTTTTAACGCTCCAGTGGTTGGGAAAACGTTTCTATTTTGGATTATTGCAATAATGAAAATTATTTTTATTAACCCTAATAGACCTATTTATTAATTATAACTTTTATTCAGTGAGTCTAATAACTTTATTAGTAAACTGTTTTGCGTATATTTTATATTTAATTGATGAACACATTAATGGGAGAAATGAGTACTTTGTTCATTGAAGATTTTATCAAGTTGAGGGTGTAGGAGGCCTTGGATAATCTCAAAGCATCTTGAAGGTGACCGACAACCTATTTCTGTAACAGTTTTTATATCATTCTTGTTGGAGAAGCTTGATTCATGTATGTAAGTTGATGCAAATATTGGCAAAACGTACAACGCAAGTTCTTGCAATTTGAAAAATCATCCACATATTTTGTCCAAAAACAGTAATATCATTAATTTATTGTTAAGTTCTTCTGAGTCCTGAATGCCATGTAGGTTATTTCAAAATAAACTACATCTGTTTATCTCCGGTAACATTGTATTTGTTTCTTTAGGAATAATATTTACCTGTGAGGGTATTAAAATGTCCACCAAACTCATTGTGCCTGCAAAACTTATTTGGAAAAAATATCGAGAGATCTCCGCTTAATTTCGTATTTCTGGAAAGAACTTTGTTTCGAGTAAGTACATCTTCTGACTGATCACTCTTCTTTTTCTCTTTGGTAAAGTTAGCTCTGTGGGCCAGAACGAAACCTGTATTTGTCACGTGGCCCGCGGACCGCCTATTGAGAATCTCTGTTCCTATGGGATCATTGAGTTCTTCCAACTGGCCTATTCCTTCAGCTCTCTCTCTCTCTCTCTCTCTCTGATCAGAGATCGACCCAACCTCTAAAAGAAATAAGAACTAGGGAGTTTCTTTATAGAAAGCATGTAGAGCTGACATTTATACTGCTAGTAAAGCCGATTGTTTAAAAGACGGAAATCTTAATCCCTCGCCACGTCGTGAGTCTGTAATAGGGTTAGCTCTACTACCTTTCGCTCCTGCGGTGATAATACTACGTACCATTTCGTACAGCCACAGCTCTTGAAGTTTGAAGAAGTACACGTTTTCCTCAACCTTATACTATGCGGAGAGATTGTTAGATTGCTAACTGATGGCTTCTCATCTTAGAGGATCGATGATTTAGAGGAGGAAAAATTCGTTCCGGCGCCAGGGATCGAACCCGGGTTATTGGTTCTACGTACCAATTTCTCTAACCACTGAGCTACGGCGAAGTTCAATCCACAGTGGCAAATGACATAATATATGTCACCATACTTGTCGAACTTGGAGTCAGGCCACAAAGGGAAAAACACTAGAGGAGAGGGTTTCGATCCGGTGCTGTGGATTGCACTTGGTACGTAGAACCAAAGACCAGGGTTCGATCCCCGGCGCCAGAGCGAATTTTTCTCCTCTAATAATCATTGTTACCATAACAGATATATTCTGTAGGACCAAAAAATTAATCTTTAGTTCGATGACCAATGTTCGACTACTGCATATCCAATGAGATTTTGTGTGGACGAATGATAGTGTGACAGAATTTCTGCGCATACTTCGGTTCGCTTAACCATTTAGACGGACTCTTGGTGGATTACTTCTGGCGTAAGGACATTACGGCTCCTAGCTTTCGCCTAAGAAAACACAGGATAACGGACAAATATGTATATCTGAGAAGTAATTCGAATCTAGGCCCAGCACAATTATCAGTTAGAAAATAACAATTATTTTCTGAACACGACAGAAGGAATGGAGGAGATATGAAGGTATTTTTAAACGGGGACTAATAACAAAGATGCCAGTATGAGAAGCGGGTGAAAGTTGGAGCGCTGGGGAGGAGGACGAGCCTTTTAAGCTTCACAAGGAAGAAAAATGGGACAGAAAGATTTTAATAATGTAAATCATGATTCAAGTATCTAAATAACATCGCTAATCTACCTAGCAATTTCAGGTACGTTAAACCTGACCTGGGGACGGGAGAGGGGGATGGAATTTAACAACGGAAATTACTGTGTCACATTTTCACATCGGGTTCTCTCATCATCGTCGTCATCATCTTCAGCTTTTGTTCAAAGTCAGTTTGAAGATCAGCAGGGGAATTAAAATTACAGGGCCTTCGAATCGTGACTATGAAAAGAAAGTGCTCACGAGTTACTCTGCATGGGTTCTAGAGCTAAATGCGAAATTGTGACAATTCAGCAGCGTCCACTATGAGAAAATTATCTTTTTAATCTATTGCAACCTACTCTGCAAGTCTTTGTCGTTTTGTTCTTTGATATCTACGAAGAGTTTTTGGCTTTGTATAAAATTTCAAAGCCAGGTGCTAATTACTATAGGTTTCGTGAAGTCATAACCAAAAATTAAAAATTTTTATTAGCCTTTTCCCATTTTGTACACATTTCCTTCTCCTATAACAACTAGACCAAAAGTAGCCAGTATTGGCACAGATACGTAGATGAATACTAATACTATAGAAAGGAAACAAAAGACAGATTCAAAACCTACAAAATACATCCAAAGCTACACTACACATTAGAAATTGAAAGGATAAAGAAATCCATAAATTTTCTAGACATCACAATAACAAAAGTCGACAACAAACACACATTCAAAATCTACAGAAAACCCACAACAACAACAACAGCAACACAGACTACTTAACATACCAATGAGCCAACATGACTACAAATAAGAGCTGAACACATTCAAATGCATAGCACAAGAAAACGGATAAAACCATAACATAATAGACAACATACTAAGAAAGACTAAACATAATCACAAAAAAGACATAAGACTACAACACAAACACAAGAACACAACAATATATCACACTAGCATACGAAAACAAAAACACACACAAGATTGCAACCTCATTCAAGAAATTAAATTACAACATAGCATACAGAACAAATAATACTCTACAAAAGCATCTCAACACACAAACAACACACACAAACAAACAAACAAACAAATACAACCACATAGACGTATACAAACTCAAATGCAACCCCTGCAACAACTTCTACATAGAACAGACAGGCAGACAATTTCAAACACGTTACAAAGAACACATCACAGCCATAACAAAACTACAAAACACCTCCACATATGCAGAACACATGACAAATGCTAACCACACCTACAGAGACATAAACATAGACATGGAAATTCTACATATTCAACCACAAAGCCAGAAACTAAAGACATTAGAACAAACGAAATATATAGACACACAAAAACACATCCAAATGAAATTCCCAACACACAACTCAATTTCAGAACACACACTCTTTGACTCCACATTACACTACACAAACACACCTGCACAGGAAACAAACAAAAGGCGCCAAGACCAGCACCAACCAGTTCTGAAGATGGCCCATAACAGGCTGAAACTAGTTAACCAGGTACTGTAATATTTAACACGCGAAATATATATAATACATATTCATGCAGAGTGATTTAGGGGAAATAGTATTTTAGGGTGCGAGATATGGACTATGAGTAAAAGTTCTTGTACTGTAAACATGCATCCAATTTTCAATGGGTGTGGATGTACACCTGTTTGAATGTTGCTAATAACAACCCTTACAAATGCAATGAAGGAACGATAAATTACTACGTACTGCTGTGTTGCCGAAACGTCTTACAGAGCACAGCTACTTGGCCTATCTGCAAAACAAGCTTCCAGTGTTGTTGCTGGAAGTTCCCTTGGCTATTATACGGGACTTATCTTAACGTATAAATAACTATATGTAATCATTGTTACTTGTAACTCTTGTTATGTGTACCATTCTCCACACCCATTGAAATTAGACAGATGTTTATATGAACCTTTTCTCTCAGAATGGTCCATATTACCACCCTCTAAAATATTTACTATTTCTCCTGAATCACACCTTATGAGATCCTCGTTCTCTTCCACAACTTTGTCTTCCTTTCACTTAACTATTAGGCAGTTTGTGTGTGGATGGATGGGTTGATGGTAAGTGGATAAATGGAGATATGAATGATTGGATATGGATAGATGAATGGGCGACGAACGTATCCAAAGACACAGAAATGGCGAAGCTATGACGTGTTGCGCGTAATAGTAGGTACAGAAAGAAAGGAAACGCTGTATTCTTACTACATTGTAGTGAACGGTGGGCTTGAATCATGCGGAGAGCGAACCTTCGCTCGAGGTCAACCCGAGGTCAGGGCACCCCATGTTGGCCTACAGCGTGAGGTCGTCCGCTGATCAAATGTCCGACGTGCACACAAGGTAAAACCCATGTGTATGAGTGGCATTGAATTCCACGACGCCAAGTCCGGGATGCTTAAAAAGGGGATCGCGAACCACTCGAAACACACATACATACATACATACATACATACATACATACATACATACATACATACATACATACATACATGTTCTGCCCAAGGACAAGTCTTTCACTGCAACCCAGCATTCTCCAGTCTTTCCTATTTTCTGACTTCCTCTTAGTCTCCACAGATACTTGTATCTTAATGTCGTCTATCATATTATCTTCTTCTGCCTTGATCTCTTTTCCCGTTCACTATTCCTTTTAGTGCATCTTTCAGTACGCAGTTTCTTTTTCTTAACCAGTGACCCAACCAATTCATTTTTCCCTTCCTGATAAGTTTCAGTATCATTCTTTCTTCACCCACTCTTTCCAATACAGCTTCGTTTCTTATTCTGTCTGTCCATTTCACACGCTCCATCGGGCCCATCCGTCTCCATATCCACATTTCAAAAGCTTCTAGTCGTTTCTCTTCACTTCGTCCATTTTTCTGTCCCATACAATGCCACACTCCACACAAAGCACTTCACTAGTGTCTTAATTATTTTTCCAGAGGTACGCAGAAGTAGCTCCTTTTTCTATTAAAAGCTTCCTTTGCCATTCTTATCCTCCCTTTGACTTCCTAACTGCAGCTCATATTACTGCTTATAGTACATCCCAAGTATTTGAGCTCTTCATTTGATCTACTGCCTCATTTAGTATTCGCAAGTCTACCTTCTTTATTTTTCTTTCAACAGTAATGAACTTCGTCTTGTTTGCATTTATCTTCATCCTACACTGCTCACAGCTGTCATTTAGCTCCAGTAGCATATCCCTTAGTATCGTCTCCTCTTGTGCTAATAACGCCGTATCATCAGCAAATCTTATGTACTTTATTCTTCTTCCTCTTATTATCACCTCTCCCATGATCTGAAAACAGGTCTTCACTAAATCCTTCAAATAGATGTTGAACAGGGTAAGTGATAAAGAGCATCCTTGTACTTATTTCCCTATTTCGCTTTCTTCAGACATTTCTTCATCTATTCTGACTTTGATTCGTTGTTTCAAATAAAGATTACTGAACAGCCTCCTGTCTTTCCAATCCATACCTATTCTCTTTAGGATGTCCATCAGTTTGTTCCAATCAACTCTGTCAAACGCCTTTTCTAAGTCCACAAATGCTATATGCACTTCCTTATTATTTTCTAGGTATCTTTCGAACCAAACGGGGTTTATTTCATCATACGCCGAAAGCAAACATTTTGTTTCTGAGTTGGACTACTGTTTATTGCATGGGATAATGAGACGCACTCTGCTTTCCTTCGTACCTGTGGACTGAGTAGCCTATTCACAATGAAAACTAGTAATAATTTCTTAAAATAATTAATTTCTCCGAAGCGTGGGGCTGAGAATATACCGGTACTGCCTATATAATTTCAGTTCTTTCTTTGTAGCATTATGAAAGAAACAAATTTTAAAAAGTAATCGTAAAAGCATATTTCGGATAAACCACCATTTTGTTTTGTTCCTGATGTCAAACAAATATCTCTTTTTACTAAAAAGTATTATATTTCTTGTACATCATTCTCGGATAAATTTACTTGTAAATACTAAATATAAACAAAATCTGTCCAACAGTTCAAGAGAAATAGCTGCTCACACACAGGCAGACATGCAGACGATGCGACGTGCTCAAAAGCACTTTTTTTTTCTGTAACAGAAATACTGAAAACATACAGGAAGATCCGTTTGGGAAAAATAAAATAAAAACATGATAAAATTAGAACTATTGCTATTTATTGTTAAATAATTTGTACATGCATTCGAGAAGAATAGGAGTTTTGTCCAAATTAGACCTCAACGTGCCTACCATTGTGAACACGACACAGTTCATATCTTGAGGCAAATTCCTCCCATGTGTAGTCTAACATCTATGGGGTAACTTTCTCAAAAGCTGAGAAAATCTTTGCTCTGAGATAATACACATCATTCTTCACGAAACCTCAGAAAAAGAAATCGGGTGGTGTCAGGTCTGGGGAATTTGAAGGCCACGTAATTGGCCCTCCTCGACCACACCAGTTGTTACCAAATGTGTCTTTCAGATAATCACGAACGTCTGTTGCCCAATGATGAGGTGCACCATCCTGTTGGAACAAGATACCTAACTTATGTTGTTTTCATGTTGCAGTTGTAGTTCGAAAACATTTTTCAACGTGTCCAAGTATGGTCCTGATCGAACTGATTCCTCTGCGAAGATAAATGACCCGTACAGATTTTAACGAATTACCGCGCACATACATTAACTTTAGGACTAGCCCGTTCCACTTCATATGAGACTTGTAACTCGGAACCCCCCAAACATCATACCGCCGTTGGACAGACGTTACACTTTCAAATTTAGCAAACCACAAGACATATTTCGGTCGTTGATGTGCATTAAACGGCATTTTGTTTATTCGGTCGTTGCTGAGTAACTTCTTTTAATTCTTATGCGGTAACAAAGTGATACAAAACTCCGTGCTTCAGTATCACATTGAAACTGAGATGAATTCTACAGCATCCCCATTATATATTTTATAGTCAATTTATTTTATTTCTTCCAAAACAGATCAGACTATGTTTTACTGACTGTCTCTCTATGTCTCATACAATGAGAAAGCGAAAGAAAAAATGACAGGGGATTTAATGAAATCCCAATAATTTCGTGAAACGTCTGTATTCGAATTAAAGTAATAAAATTCTAAAATTTCTACCTCGGAAATAGGAGAGATGGCGGTGCACAACTTCTAATCATTAAATTGTGCACCAATATGCTGGGTTAAATCCCAAATCTCTCCTCAGTGCATATGAAGGGAAGGCATATGTTACTGTTGATAGTGATTCGTCGGTCGGATGGGAACGTTAAGACTGGCGGCCCCCTTGGTGCTATTCTACAGGAGTAGGCTACGTGCCGGCACCGGGTTTCCCCTTCTCCCTTCCTCACCATCATCCTCACCCATTCCCTACACTACACTTACACGAACACTTAACATACACTCACCCTAGTACACGACATAACTCTTCACAGATACACATCATGCATAACGTGGTGTGCAATTTGAAAATGGGGTCACAGTCCCGCCATCTATCCGCAGTATGTGGAACTCGGATCACGCAAGTGAAGTGGGTAGGCATTAGACACAATTAGCCTATGTGCTTTCTTTAACATTGTAGTGTATTTTATTTCATATTCACATTGCATAATCCATACGTCCAATATTTTAATGACTATTTTGTGGGGAAACCTCAAGGCACATTAAATGGGGAATGAAGCTATAGACGTACCGCGTGGAACCACGAGACACGATGTTCATTTTACACTTCTATTTCCATGACATCGTGAATGATGTCAGAGTAACCTTTCATTTCAAATTATTTTAGTATTCTTCTCTTGTGCGCCGAACATACATACGAATTTAAGTCATCGCTTTTAAACATTGTACGAGCCACGGAATAGTGTGGTTTCAGCTGCAGAAGATAATATTGAATATGGTGAGATGGTATAACGAAGACAATGAGAAGACTGCAATGGCTAGGAAAAATGAAATATTCGTGGAAGATCTTGCATCAGAGGCTGTTAGTCCTCTGTGAATGAGACAAAGAACCCTGACGGTGTTATACTTTCTTAATCGAAGCCTTAATGCTTAGTGCTATATTCTGTTAAACCACGCGTTCAGCTGTAACGTTAGTCAGCTTCCCTGTGGTGGTGGTATTAATGATAAATAGACCGAATAGCTTCATGCATTAGTCCAAGAACCACTTGATTTTAATCCGGCCGAGGACGACGGATTTATTTAATTGGCAATGGATCCCCTAGCAAGACTTTCTTCGAGAGAGAACTAAAGCTTTGGGTCTCGTGTTGTAGATTTACGGCACGTAAAGAAACCGTGTTCCTCAAACAGGGCTCCGCTCCAAACAAAATTTGTCGGTCATTTCACGCTCATGTCGAACTTTGACGCTGAACAACTTCAGCAGTCATTAGGTAAAAAATACTACTAACTTACTATTACTTCATTTACTATTGCTACAGTCCACACCTGTGGAGTAACGGTCAGCGCGTCTGGCTGCGAAACCAGGTGGCCCGGGTTCGAATCCCGGTCGGGACAAGTTACCTGGTTGAGGTTTTTTCCGGGGGTTTCCCTCAACCCAAAACGAGCAAATGCTGGGTAACTTTCGGTGCTGGACCCCGGACTCATTTCACCGGCATTATCACCTTCATATCATTCAGACGCTAAATAACCTAGATGTTGATACAGCATCGTAAAATAACCCAATAAAATAAAAAATAAACTATTGCTACTGTCACTACTGCTGCTTTTACTACTGCTACTATTACTTTTACTACTACTATTACCATTACTACTACTACTATTGCAACTACTAGTTTTACTACTACTACTGCTATTGCTACTACTAATTTTACTACTACTACTACTACTACTACTACTACTACTACTACTACTACTACTACTACTACTACTGATTTTACATGCATGCATGCATACATACACATACATACATACATACATACATACATACATACATACATACATACATACATACATACATACATACATACATACATACATACATACATACATACATACATACGTGTTCTGTCCATGGACAGGTCTTTCGCTGCAAAACCAGAATTCTCCAATCTTTCCTATTTTCTGTCTTCCTCTTAGTCTCCGCATATGATCCTTATATCTTAATGTCGTCTATCATCTGATATCTTCTTCTACCCCGAACTCTTCTTCCGTTCACCATTCCTTCCAGCTACTGCTATTGCTACTATTAATTTTACTATTACTACTATCATTATTAGGCCTATTACTTTTACTGCCACTACTACTACTATTGCTAACACTTTTACTACTGCTACTACTATTACTACTACTGCTATTACCACTAGTACTATTGCTGCTACTACTTTTACTACTACTATTGCTGTTACTACTACTACCATTACTGCTATTGCTACTGTTACTATCACTAGTACTATTGCTACTACTAATTTGCTACTATCACTACCGCTTTTACTACTACTACTACTACTACTACTATTGCTACTACTAATACTACTACCACTACTACTATTACTATTACTGCTACTACTATTACTACTACTACTGCCAATACTGCTATTGCTACTGCTACTACTACCACTACTATGACTACTGTTGCTACCATCACTACTATTGCTACACTACCACTAATACTATTGCTACTACTACCATTATTACTACTATTGCTATTATACTTTTAATAATACTAATACTACCATTAGTACTATTGCTACTACTACATTTACTACTACTACTGGTACTATTGCTACTACTTTTACTATTGCTACCACCAAAACTATTGCTATTATTACTTTTACTATTACTACTGACACTACTGCTATTGTTATTACCACTACTACTATTGCTATTACTACTTTTTCTGTTGCTACCACCACTACTATTGCTACTATTACTATTGCTACTACTTTTCGGGTAAGTATGCGCCGTTTAAAGAGTTAAAGGTTGTATATTCCGTTTTTCATTTTTTGTTTGATCATGTTTTATTTTATAATTCTCCCATTAGATCTAATACGCTCTAAATTTAAACATAAAAAGTGTCGAGAGAATTGTGAAGTCCCTAGGGTTGCCTGAAACGACAATGTTTTTAAATATAATTTTTAGTTTAGGTAAAGATGGATTTAAGAATTAAATAAATATCACAGGCAGGATAAGTATACTCTATCAAGTAATTAGATAATGGAGCGAGAAGGTTGAAGCACATTAAATACAGGATGGAGTGAGACGAACCAGGGGAAAGCCACGATGCATGAAGTTCATCTCACGTTTCCGTTTCTATGGTACTACGAATGTCGTCAATGTAAATCTTTCACGTTAGAACGTTAGAATATTGTCTTATTGTAGGTTGAATGAAGACATTTCAAGTAAAAAAAAAAAGAAACGAATTATTGAATTACACAATAGTACTGTACTTATTTTTATAAAAATAAATATTATTTAGATTATTATTTTCTGTCGTTAAATATGCGTAACTGTCTACGGTACTATCACCAATTCTGTAGAATTAGAGAAACTACTGAACAGATGTAATGAGGTCAACGTCTCTTCCTCATATCCCCGCCAATAAGAAAAGATCTGAACCTCATTCTACAGGTATGCTTCCGAGGAGTATGACGTCACGCCCGCTATCCACAACGATTCTGAAGTCAGCGTGATGTGGCAGGAACTTTGTGATGTATTATTGTAGGATGGCAAAACTAAAACGAGAGGTTTCTACGTAATGTGGCTGTTTGCTAGGGTTGATTTCGGAATCCAGAGAGACATGTTAGATTTCTGGCACAGAAATGGAGAAGTCTCTTTATTCCGAAGGGTCTTGTGGTAGTTGATCGGCTTGAGTTTCTCCAATGTTGTTTAAGCGGTGGTCTTGCCCAAGCTGTCCTCATCTGATGTGGTCTCCCTATTTATGAGAACACTTACCTCTCTAAAACTAGGTATATTCCCACCAATTACAAAATGTATTTGCAGCTATGTACTTGTAGGAATTTCATTGTCAAAACAAAATTAATGGTTGACTGAACTTGTAAACATTTATATGGTTAAGTACTCTTTGTCCCTTGTGGCAGCTCACGAATAGTGAGAAGATTTCTAAATTAATTGCTCACGAATCTGAACTAGCGTTTTCGAGAGCGTCTTCGGACGTGGGTTCGAATCTCGCTTGGGCTGATTATCTTGTTGAATTTAATCCGATGTTCGCTCCAACTGTTACGCGAATGTCCGATAATCCTTTTGCGAAACATCGGGCTCATATCGTCAAATACTCTATGCGATTAGTTCTTTGATTAGCTTCGCAGTGAATACAGTGCATTTGGCTAGACGATTAAGAAACACTAATAATAATAATAATAATAATAATAATAATAATAATAATAATAATAATAATAATAATTTTATTTTATTATTTTACGATGCTGTATCAACATCTAGGTTATTTAGCGTCTGAATGAAATGAAGGTGATAATGCCGGTGAAATGAGTCCGGGGTCCAGCACCGAAAGATACCGTATTGGGTTGAGGAAAAACCCCGGAAAAAAACCTCAACCAGGTAACTTGCCCCGACCGGAATTCGAACCCGGGCCACCTGGTTTCGCGGCCAGACGCGCTGACCGTTACTCCACAGGTGTTGACTAATAATAATAATAATAATAAATAAATAAATAAATAAATAAATAAATAAAGCTTCCCTAGTAGCCGTACAATGATCTGGGATCTCACAAAAATGTGATGTGATATTTATGTAAAGTGTGGAGTTGATTATATTGCGTAATCTTCTCTATGTCTTGCAGTATTTTTTTCTGTATTGATGGTATGACTATGTTCCTGGAAGTCACAGATGTGAGATTCACGTTAGCCGTTTGCTGTTAATTGCGCCTTGAACATTCGGGAGAGGTGGCGATGAAGTATGTATGCAGACACGCTTGGTTTGTCATTCAAAAATTGCGTGGCACCATGTTTCGTCATCCTTCAAGGTGGTCTAACCTGAATGGAATTTTCGACTCCAGTCTGTTACTGACTCGCAGCAACTATTTGTCGATGGATCTCTGCTGGTGAACTCTTTTCCGCTGTTAGAAATGGATGGCCTCACGTTGTTATTCCTCGGACGCTTTCCTTGCCATAGACCTATAGAATTCGTCTTCACTGTTGACAACCGAATGTGCTGACTGCCTGGATTTTTGGACGATAGCATAGTTAATCCGCCCATTACAATTATGGTGAGGCTTATCATGAAAATTATCCTCCCCCCCCCCATACAATTTATGTTGTTGTCCCAGTGCACATTGCTACCAAGAAATGAACGCTAGCTGATGTTCAAACTGGCAGAAGAAGACCGCATATCATTAATTCAATTTAAGAAAACTGTTTATGTTTTTAAAACGGTAAAGGTTATAATATGTGTGTGCAATGTATGTGTAACGTTTAATTCAAGGAACTTACCCCCTCCACAATGTCTGTGTTGCTACAACTTCGCATTCTTTATTGCACCATCACTGTCGTGACCTTAACTTTCGAGGCTACATGTATGTTACGTGAGGTGGCAAATTTGCCAAACTCCAGGTGGGCCGTCCTTGCGATTTTAAGATGTGAACCACACCGACTATTATGTATCATGTTGTCGCTCAATATTCACAATAATGAAGTCTTTCAGATCCGTGATGAATTGCGTCTTGTAGTTGCTTAGCAGCCTGTTCATCAAAGTTGTTCACTTATATACAAATATCAGGTGGTTATAATTAAACGACGGTGTTCAGCGTGGCACATCACGGACTGTAATGATCGTACGAGTTTGAAACCTCGTAGATGTGCTAATTAAGCAATGCGTTCGCGAATAATGCCAAAAAATTATAATCGTGCCACCAGGTGATAAATGGTGCTGTAAGCAGTCAGAACGATCATTACAGTCCATGCTTTGCTACGCTGAACACCGTCAGTTTAATTATAACCACCTGGTATAAGTAAATACAGGTATTTATACACTTAAGTTAGACTATTCCTGTCACTGTAATTACGAGACTGCAGACAAAAGAAAAGTAGCCTATCTATACTATTTTCTTTCTTCTAGCCTCTCCATCTCTTTTCTTCTTGTACTTATAGTTTTATCAGTCTTTTCTCATAGCGTTCATTGTTTCTTAATTCTTTCATTAATTTATTTATATAACTTTTAATTTTCATTTTTTAAATTTTCTTTTATTATTATTTTTTCATAATAAGATATTAATTATGGATAAGCATGCAGACATCTACAATGCTATTTATTTTTTATTTATAGTAGTAGCAATGTTAAAAAAACTCTGTATTTTGAGAAACTTTTAGAAGGAGAACTGCAAGTGTATAAGAGATACACATAACGTATTAATTGTTATGTATAAATTTAAGCAGATTGTCTTGCAATTCTTTAGTTGAATGCTGTATGAAACGTTCTGTGTCGAATTTTGTGCACTTCACCATCCACAATTCACAGTTTATTTAGCCACTCTTGGATTTTACACTTTGTGTTGGTTTCTGATTCCCGCATCAATTCCTTAATCGTCTTTGCTACGTGCGTGTTTGATATTTCACATTACATTTATTTAAACAACAGAGTTCAGAGTAGTACTGCAGAGTAGCACGAGTAGTACGAGGAATATGGTTGAGTTCAAATGGTTGCGTTGTTGCACTTCAACTCGTCATATACACATTGCAATCATGCTCTTCTCTCAGAAAATCGCACATATAATTATATTTAAAAGCTTTACGATCGAATTGATTTTGTAGCTATTCTTTCTTGAAATGCATTATCACAACACCATCACCACCACGACCATAACCACCAACTATATTTCTGACACCATCATCGTAAGTAGCCTACTATCAACTATCACCATTACAAATACCATACCATTGACTTCACCACCATCACCATTACAAATACCGTACCATTGGCTTCACCATCATCAACATAACAAAGACCATTACCACTACTGAAATTACTACCAGTTACCAGGTCCATCACAGCCAATACTAGTGCTATCACCGCCAACATTGTGACCACCATATAGCCACCAAACAATCAGTACAATATTCATCAACATAAATACCACTAACTTCCCGCTATCACGACCAAAGCAACCACCTTTGCCAACAGAATCACTGTCACAGTGATCATTACCACCGCCACCATCACTACCACCAACCCTTACTTGCTCTTATTGATAGTGCATGATAGTATGATATGCATTTCGGGTAGTGGACTGTACAAGTATACGTGCACTTAAGGGGTTAGGTACAGCTTACAGCAGTAAAATTTTGGAAATATTCAACATTTTTTCCTCAATTGCTGTATCTTGTACAATAATAAAAACTAGTATGTGTAAAACACTGTCCTTCTGCTATATGAAAAAAATATTTTTACGATTAAAAAAAATATTTACATTTCCTTTTTTTCAAAATTCAGTTCACTGTGCAGTGATGAAGCGTTTCCCACATAACTAAAAAACTATCGGAACATTCTGTGATGACATTTTTTGTATGTATTCATGCATGTCATATCTACAATATGATGCAAGATCATTTCTCTATCTTTGATAGATTGTCTGATAAAAAATAAATTCATTTTGAAAAATGGTCAAATATCAGTTTTTTCTTCTAACACACAAAAAAATATTATTTATTAAGGAATGTAGTTGAAAGAGCACGATATTGTATATGTGAGTTTCAGTAATAAAATAAAAGAGAGAGAACATGAAAAAGTTAACAAGTTTATGAGTTATGAGGGAAACGCTTCGTCACTGCACAGTAAATTGCCACCATTTTGAATTTTGAAAAAAAAAAATATAAATAATTTTTTTAAATCGTAAAAATATTTTATTCATATAGCAGAAGGACAGTGTTTTACACATACCAATTTTCATTATTGTAAAGGATACAGTAGATACAGTAATGGAGGGAAAAAAATGTTGAATATTTCCAAAAATTTTACTGCTGTAAGCTATACCTAACCCCTTAAACCATTGGTATGGATTCATTGGGCTAATTTCATATTTAAACTTGGAGTAGAAATGGTCGACAAGTTTTTCCTGCAACCTTATATCAGAGACAGGGTTCTTTTATTTGCCGTATATATATTTAAAACTGGACCTCCCAGCTTTACTTATCTTCCGGAGGAAGCCATGCTAAGGATTTTATCGCCTTTTAAAATCCATTTCCTTCGGCCGAGTTTCAACCTGCAAACCTCGGGTTCACCGTTCGGCATGGTGATCGATAGACCACCGAGGATACTTTGCTACTGTACGAATAAATTATAATAAATAATATGTATATATAAAAATAACTTTAAACTGTAATTTTAATTCATAATAGCCTAAAACAATATCTTTAGACAACCATTTTTAAAAGTAGATCTTTTAACGCTAGACAAGCGTCTTAAAAATTGATTATTTTATGGTAGCATGGGAAAAGTATTTTATAACACAGACTTTCAACTGTTCGCATAAGTTGTCGATTGTTTCTCAATAGATTTCCTACGGCAGCAAACGCAACCGATCAGTAAAGCGGTTCAAACAATTGCAAGCCTGCTTTTAAAAATGACTGTTTTGGTTAAGAAACTTAGGCCTACGCTAATTAAATAAATTGTTTCAACAACTATTTCATTTGATGAAGGATGAACAGAACAGAGAAAAATTCTCCGGCACCGGGACTTGAACCAGGGTTTTCAGCTCTACATGCTGACGCTTTATCCACTAAGCCACCCACATCAGATTCCAGCTCCGATGCCGGATCGAATCCCCTCAGTTTAAGTTCTGCCTCTCAGTTTTCCCTTTGGTGGCCTGCTCTCGTGTATATAATATAACTATTTTATTGATAACTATAACTTTTTACAACTACTGACAATCTTGCTAGATTTACAGAAAGTAAATTAAGGTCTGAAACATCGTTTGAAGTAGGAAGAATCGTTTCGCCGTACTTCAAACATTCTTTATCTTGCACCATTCCATAATATAGCGAGACAGGAACAGTCGGGTGCACTGAGGAATCGCCCCCGGCCTTGAGATAATGAATTTCACTGATAACAACACGCACAGGCCTGGGAGATTCCTCTTGCATCATGCGGTCATGTGGAAGAACATACGAAGTACCGAATACTGGCTACGTTCCTATGAGTAACCGAGACAGCAGAACGAGTGCCAGTATACAGAGTGAACCCTAATTTCATTAATTCGGGTGGATGATTCCTTCAGTAAAGAGCAACAAAAAAGTTAAATATCATTTTGTCATGTTTTGAATAGTTTTCCAGAAAAACGTACATTTTAATATACAGTAGTGGCAAAAAAAAATCCGGACCGACCCTTGTAGCTGATTTCAGAACCTTGTTTACTCTAGAGCACGATAGACTGGAACTAAGACTTTCGTGGTTCGAATCCTGCCTGGGAAGGAAACTTTTTTTCGTTCCTTATTCAAATTTATTCCCAATACTTTTAGATTACTGGTAAAATTCATGTTCTGGGAATAATAAGTTAATTAAGTAGTAAAATATCGCTGCAATCGAAAAGTATTGGGAATAAATTTGAATGAGGAACAAAAAACAAGTTTCCTTCTCAGGCAGGATTCGAGCCACGAAAGTCTTAGTTACCAGTCTATCGTGCTCTGAGTGAACAAGGCTCAGAAATCAGCTACAAGGGTCGATCCGGTTTTTTTTGCCGCTACTGTACATTAATTATGAGATAATGCTACGCTGCAATCGTCAGGGAGTACACTTTAAGTTGTGTTGCTCTGAACAACCCCTTAACCTAACCTGTTGAAGGTCATTGCCATGTACATTGTTTTCAAACTCTTAAGAAAAAATACAGATGACATACCGTTTTATTTTTGTGTTTAAATTGTGTTAGAGAACGGAGAATTAGCACTCCTCATTTCACGTTAAACAAAATCTTGGAAAATTTAAAATAAACTGTACAGCCTAATTTTTATTGAATGTTCAGAGAACACAGACAATAAGATACGCTTATTTCAAACTAAATTGAAAAGATTAAAAACTATTTCTACACTCTCATTTTAATTGCATATTCTAGAGATCGTAAACAGTAATTATGCTTATTTCGCGTTATGAAAATCAACTTGAACACATTTAAACTCTAAAGAAAATTATAAAAATACGATATGCTTATTTTACGTTAAAGTAATGAACAAATTAAAAATATTATTTTTAAACTTTTCTATTTAATTTTAATTAAGTATTCGGTAAACATAGTCAGTAAGAAAAGCTTATTTTATTTCATTGTTCGGTACACTCTTGTAACACTGATTAACAATAACTCCTTTACTGATTGTGGTGATAGCGCTAGACTTCACTAGGCTTCGGACAATGAGAGACACCACTTCTAAACTAGTCAGCCAGGTATTTTTAATGCTGGAATTTAGCATAGTTGCGTGGTATAGGATGTCATGCTTTGAACTACTGTGTATGGTTTACATGTTCAAGTTAAAGGTATCCTATCACTATCATGAATGCCCACATGTTAGCGGGAACGTAAGGCTCCCAACTTTGCAATCGGCATTAGTAGCAGTAGGGATGTCAGTCCTACATGCTTACCGCCTTCTCCCAAGGAAAATTCCTCGGTACTCATTTCTATTAGAGGCTGAGTGAACCCGAGGTCCATAGGGCGGTCGGCAGGATTAGGTCAGTGGAGAAAATGCGGGACTCCATCGGAACTCGAACTCGCTACTAGTAATTAAATGAAGTAGGTGTTCTACTCTAAAATAATGTAATAAGTCAGAGACGAAATAATATCTTATTATGCGCACACTGTTTATTTCTTTATGAAATGGAAAATACATTTACTTATTAAAATTTACTTATTAATTTTTCCGCAAAATCGGAATTTTTACCTTTTTTCATTCCGAACATAATAGAATCTTTTTGATGCTCCAAAATCTGGATAATGCTTAATTTTTGGATGTATGGCAACCCTAACCACAGAGAAAATAAAAATGTAACAGAGATTTCGTAAAGTTATTAAAAGTAATATTAATAATAGGAAGGACGACTTGCAGGCCTATGCATTATACCCAAGCCTTGAAAAATGCACTCGTCGCTGTGAAAAAAATTCTGATTATTTATTTGCGCTTCTGCAATTTTCGACCGTGCTGACTAGTGAAATTTTCGCCTGACTAATGAGCCACTATAAATTTTTAAAGTCCTGATTATAACAAACCAACACTGTTGAATAGGATACCACTATGTACAATTAGCAAGGTTAACAGCGACTTGCCAACTGAGAAAGCTTCTCGCTTGAGTAAATGACGCTGCAAACATGGTGGATTCGCGATTTTTTTTAGGTTAGAAGTAGAGGTGTAAACATAATGGAGAGCCTTTCTAAACGTGTTCCAAAACTTTTGCTTGTGGGTATCAAGTTAGGCATTGGCTATGGAATGTGGCGTAGCGAGTGAAAGTAGACTTGTTTGATTTTTTTTTTCTTTTTACCTCTGTGAAAAGCATGGAGTAAAACCACGGGCATCTCCATGGCAACGAGTTTGCACTGCACACTGTTGTAGCTAAAGTTCAAGGCAGGAGAAATGCTACATTGCTGACTGCGTTAACTAACAATTTTATGTAAATTTATGCAACTGCAGAAAATAATTATTGTTCGTGTTTGTTTTGTACTGCTTGCCTTTCATTGTAAACGTCTTGTGGAGAGTTTTTACTTTCTCTTTATCAATGGTATAGAGAAATTGCTGTAATGTATTTACAGGTATTGATGGAAAATTATGTTTCACAAAAGCCGGTAGTGGACATTGAACATAAAAGAAACGAGTTCAAATCCTGTGGAGGTAAATTAATGCTGTAGTCGCTTTTCTCTGCGTAGTGGCGTTTTTGTTACGTAATTCCACCAAGTCTCCATTACATTATAATTTTCATCTTGTCATGAGACAGTGCTCGTCAGTATCTTAAAAAAATATGAAGAGAAAATATTCGAATCTGTACTCTAATATTTGCCTGAAATATCTCCCTTTCATTTCTGTATGTATTTTCTGAACCTATTGTAGTAATGTTGACTAGTATTGTACCTGTGCATCTTAATATACAGTATTATGTTGTCTAGGAGTATTATAATATTTTCTAATATAACTTGCCTGAAGTCCGAAGTTTTTTAAACAAAATTTGTAACTCGGTACATCTATACATATAAAATTAAACTTACACTTACTAATATACAAGATAGCCATACTTCACCTTCCATTTTTCTTCTCTTACCCATTGCACATATCCATCTCTTCTGTTCATATTCATCTTCTCCTGCTGTTTTATCTCTTCAATATCATCCTTCACCTTCATTATCTTACCATCTTCCCCTTCACGTCTCCTTTTGTCATCTTCTCCTTTGCCTACACCCCAGTCATCCCTTCTTTTCCTTCGTCGTCTCATTCACCTCCTCTTTTGGCATCTTATCGTTCACCTCCTCCATCTCTTTTTTCGCCTTCTTCAGTATCTCCTTTACTTCTCTGTCATCTTCTTCACACCCTCCTTTGTCAACCTATTCTTCAACTCGTTCGTCATCTCTTCACTTCCTCCATCATCCTCGTCTCGTCATCTTCTTCACCTCCTCCTCCGTCATTTTACCTTAAACCTTCCCCTCCCATCATCTCGTTCATCTCCACAGTCATCTTACCTTTCACTCCCTAAATCGTCTTACTCTTTATCTCCTCTGCCATCATCTCTTTCTTTGGTTTATCTGTCATCTTCCTCACATCTCCATAATCTTCACCTCTTCAGTGATCTTATCCTTTATTCCCTCCATCTCACCACTTACCTTATTCGTCATCATACCTTCCTTCGCTTCCTTTGTCATCTCCTTTAGTCCTCTTCCATTATCTTACCCTTTACCTTGTCTTTCATAAATTTCTTTCTTCGCCTTCTCCGTCACCTTATCCTTCATCTTCTCTTCTCTCATCTTACCCTTTAACTTCACTTCCATCATCTTATCCTTTACCTCCTCTGCCATCATTTCTTTCTTCGCTTCCTCTGTCATCACCTTCATATCTTGTTCTGCCTATATTATTATGATGTACCGAAGTACATATGATATTTCCATGCAGAAATTCTGCGTCATCATATAATATATGATATGCGAAAATAATCACTTAGTGATTTAAGTCGGCGCTCATTCCGTCGGATCCCGGCCACTTAGTCACCCGTAATGAGTGCATCTCTGCACATTAATGTGTTGGACATTGTGCCACTGCCACACATCTGTGACGCAGTGCATGAGGGTTGGCCACTAGAGGGAACCTAAGAGGTGGAACTTAAACTGAGAGGGTTCAAACCGTCGTCGGAATAGGAATCCGGTGTGACTTAGTGGATAGAGCGTCAGCACGTAGAGCTGAAGACCCGGGTCCAAATCCCGGTGCTGGAGAGAATTTTTCTCCTCTCCACCCATCCTTCAACTTGTTTTTCCACCTTATCCTTCATCACCTCCTTCGTTGTCTCTTTCTTCGCCTCCTTTGCCATCTCCTTTACTTACTTACTTACTTACTTACTTACTTACTTACTTACTTACTTACTTACTTACTGGCTTTTAAGAAACCCGGAGGTTCATTGCCGCCCTCACATAAGCCCGCCATTGGTCCCTATCCTGAGCAAGATTAATCCAGTACCTGCTATATCATCTTCTTCATCTTCTCAATCATCTTCATTTCCACCTACGTTATATTTTTCTGTGCTTCCATCATCTTCTCACTTACTTTCTCGCATTTCGTCTTTATCACTCATTTTCTTCCTTGTTTATCTTCGTTTCCTATCAATCGTCTCCCGATCTCTCTTTTGCTTATTTTTCCCTCCCTAGTTCATTGTCGATTTTGCGCCAATAGCAAATTAAACGACTTCAAGAACTCCTTGGTCTTGTGGTCAACCATAGTCGGAGTTATGGGTGGGATTGGGGGGCACTGCCATCCCAAACTTGTCTGAACTCTTTTTTTTCTATTAACGTTAGAAAATATTGAATTGAAAAGAAGTTTCTTGCTTTTTTATGATTAAGTTTCTATGCTTAAATTGATGAATTAATGTCTTCAGATCATGTGTCAATACTATAATATTTATTTTAAATTTCTGAATGTATAATAATTTCTATACCTCATTTGAAGAATGGAAGCACTGTAATGTTTCCTTTGTAACAGACTACACTCATGTGTTAGAAGTCTGCAGGTGTTCAGACCACCACTTGGAGATGTATGAATAACATACTGCGGAACAATGCAGAATAAAGAAAAGTGGTCCCGGTATAATGTGTAAACTTAAAGACGAGAGAATAAGTAAAATAATTAGAATTTACATTTCATATGATATCTTCAGAAAGGTAAGCTTCAGATAAAAAAGTTACGTAGTGTTATTGATGTATACTTACATGTGTATGACAGAGAAAAATAGGGAGATTGTTTTAAGTTATGGCGTATTATAATTTGTGGTAGATCTACAGTTCTAACCCTATACAACTTGCTCCGAAACATCACGGATATGGATGTAACACTGTAAGAAATATGCCCCCCACCCCCGAAAATATCTTTATTAAATGATCATATTCCTATATACTGTACCACGGTCAAGCTATAACGGGGTGAGAAGGTAAATAACATCCACCATAATCGTGTTATATCGGGATTCTATGGTTTTCCTTTGTCCCCTCCCCCCCAAGGAAACTGTTCTCTCTCCGCCTTTGTGGTCAACATTAATCAGTATGATAATATGCAACAATACAGTGGACCATGCATCAGCAATACCGAAGTAAATGTGTGGGGTACTGAGATGCAACATATCCATCGCCAAATAGACTGGCAAGTGTCGACAGTGAGATTCCCTGTGCCCCCGCATCCCGCAGCGCGAGGAGTGTGATGTCCAATTGTGGGATGGTAGCGGTAGCGAGTGCTAACGGCGTCTGGGACGGAAATGCCATGCAAGCGCTCAAGGCCGCGCGGGAGGTGAATCACAAGATGCACCGGACTTCCTCGACGCGAGCCAGGAAGTGAGCTTGCAGCGCCCAGCGGGTTGCGGGCACGCCAGGTGTTAACAAAAGACAGTACTGTGCGTTCACGATGAAATTACGGCTTTCAGGCGACGGTCGCACTATTTGTTATTAATTCTTATTATTGGTTACAACACTAGGAATTAACCCGTCTCTTTAGGAACATCCTAGGCTTTTTAATTACATACATACATACATACATACATACATACATACATACATACATACACACATACATACATACATGCCCATGGGCAGGTCTTTCACTACAAACCCAGCATTCTCCAATCTTTCCTATTTTCTGCTTTCCTCTTAGTCTCCGCATGTGTCCATATATCTTAATGTCGTCTATCATCTGATATCTTCTTCTGTCCCGAACTATTCTCCCGTTCACCATTCCTTCCAGTGCATCCTTCAGTAGGCAGTTCCTTTTCAGCCAGTGACCCAGCCAGTTCCTTTGTCTCTTTCTGATCAGTTTCAGCATCATTCTTTCTTCACCCACTCTTTCCAACACAGCTTCATTTCTTATTCTGTCTGTCCACTTCACACGCTCCATTCTTCTCCATATCCACGTTTCAAATGCTTCTATTCGTTTCTCTTCATATCGTCGTAATGTCCATGTTTCTGCCCCCATACAATGCCACACTCCACACAAAGCACTTCCAGGAGTTCGCAGAAGATGCTCCTTTTTCTATTAAAAGCTTCCTTCGCCATTGCTATCCTTTTCACTTCCTGGCTGCAGCTCATGTCCTAGGCTTTTTATGAAACAAAATTTAAAATACATCATGTGATTCAGGACTTCATAAAGTATTTAATCATGTGCCCTTGGGCTTCATATACTGGCTATTAATGATGATGATGATGATGATGATTATTATTATTATTATTATTATTATTATTATTATTATTATTATTATTAAATAATGAAAAAATTGAAAACAATTCAGCTAACGTAGTCAGAAATTAAACCTAACTTTTCACTACTTGCCGGATTTTAAATAGACATTTCGTCAGATGAAATGAATTAAATTACATTGCCTTCCTAACATTTATAGTCATTTCATGAAGAATCGCAGCAGAAAGTGTATTCCTCCCCCCACTATATGCCGATTTTCCATAATGTGCATAGGATCTTCGTGAAGAGACGAGTTCCATGAAAAGTCTACTATATATACACAACACAGTTCATCATAATCATCGCCATAATTTACACTTAGTTAAATAAGTCACATATTGCCCCTTCTGGGACGTCCTACATCTCATTATTACGTTGGTCTGTATTTAATTTTATCGTAGGGAGCCTTTCATTCTACTGATATTCTTATTAGTCATCTATACATTTTTAATTTTTTATTATTTTAGTAGGTTATTTTATGACGCTTTATCAACATCTTAGTTATTTAACGTTTGAATGAGTGAATGTGATAATGCCGGTGAAATGAGTCCGGGGTCCAGCACCGATAGTTACCCAGCATTTGCTCATATTGGGTTGAGGGAAAACCCCGGAAAAAACCTCAACCAGGTAACTTGTCCCAACCGGGATTCGAACCCGGGTCACCTGGTTTATATTTTTTTTCTATTGATCGTCTATACAGTTTTCTTATTAGTCGTGTATACAGTTTGTTCTGTGTGATATTATTTTATAATTTATTGCTTATGTATTCAGTTTTCTGTCCCTCGCCGCCACGTCGTGGTCTAAAGGTATCCTGCCTAGGACTCGCGTTACGGAATGGGCGCTGGTTCGAATCCATTATGGGGAAGAAATTTTCTCATGAAATTTCGGCCAGTGTCCGTCCAGCATCGTGATGCACTTGGGGAGCTAACAGTGGCGTATACTGGTTTAAGGGTCTGGGCTACCACTGACCCTATTATTACACGAAATATATTTTAAAAACCCTATAATAAAATTCCTTACCTATTTATATGTGAATTCCAGACGTCTTGATTGGGAAGAAAATACTTTGATGGCTTCGTCATTGAAATTACAGTTGGGCCGCTTGCGAAGTTTCTGTAGAAATGACTTTTCAATGGACATCAGTGCCAAGCCGGATAAACGTTCTTGTGTATGAGTTGATCTACAGTAGGATTTTATTCTCTTCAACAAAGAAAATGTTCTTTCTACCGATGCTGACGTAGTTGGTATTGTCACAATGTTGCCAATTTAAGGACTTCAGGAATAACTTGGTTCAGCTGGTTTTCATATATGGCAGATAATATTTCATGGATAGGTTTGTTCGAAAAATCAAAGACTTCTGCTGAATATATTACACTTAATTCATTTTTCAAACGTACTTGATCAAAGTGACTGTTATAGGACTGAAATAATTTGTTTAGTGCCTCATTCAGGAAGTTTTCTCTATAAGCAGAAAATTTTTGAGAATCTAGAAGATGTGTGAACTGAAGCTTTCCATAATCAGAAAATCTGTCAGTAATTTCCATGTGCATACGATCTAGTATGCTGTAGTACAGCTGCCTGTATTTCAATTCATCATCTCTTTTTCTTCGCTTTAATGGTGTTCCATTGTATTGTCTGAAGAATTTTCATTTTCCATATTACTCCATATGGACGGAAACCCAATATGTCTGAACTCGGATATAGTATTTTTTAACTTTGATACCTCTTGCAAGCAGTATGCTATGTCTAGACTTTTTGTCTGAAGAATATTGTAGAGCACATCTGTATGTGCGAACACTCTAGCATAGACTTCAAGAAGAAATATATTCTGAAACTGTGTGAAAAAATACAAATATCCTTGAGCCTGCACAATTACATCATCATCCCAGTTTTCTTCAGAGTCATTACAAATGATATTTTTAAAGAAAGCAGTCAGTTGTTCTCTGTATTCCTTTACTGTATTTACAAGCCGAGATGTAAAATTCCATCTAGTTGGTGCTACTTTTGGGAGTTTCTTTTTCATAAATTCCTTGAGTTTTTCTGATCTTTTAGGAGATGATGAGAAAAATGCAGCTAAACCCGACAGTGTTTTGAAAAAAATGCGGCATTCTGGAATGGATAAAGTAGTTTGTTGCAAAACTAAATTGAGAACATGGCTGTAACAATGGACAAATAGTGCTTGAGGATACTTTTCTTGAACTTTTGTTTTTAAGCCATTAATATTTCCCGCCATAACTGAAGCACCATCGTATGTCTGTGCAATTAACTTATTGCCGACATTGTATTCTGCTATAACACCTTCCACATGCTGAAACAAAGCAGCAGCAGTTTTGCCCGAACTGACATTTGTGAATCCTATAAACTGTTCTTGAACATTGGCATTACTATCGACGTATCTTAAAACAGTGAGCAATTGACTCTTAGAGCAGTCACTTGTTTCATCAACAACAATGGCCACAAAAGGTGCTTCTTCTATTTCAGATTTTATGTTCTTCATCATAACCCCACTTATAGCAAATATTAAGTCATTCTGAATTGCGGGAGAAGTACCACGGAATACTGTTGAACTCTCAAGATGATTGGCCAGTAAATGGTCAAGTTCACTTAAGGAACTTAAATATTCAATATTATTTCCTCTATTGTCTGATTCCACACTCTCATTATGACCCCGAAAAGCCAATTCTTGTTTTCCTAGAAAGCAGACTGCGTTAATAAGACGCAGTAAAATCTCCCGATTTTTTTTTCACAAGAGCATTGTGTTGGTTGATGTGTAGAGCTTTTTGTTTATCTAGCTGTAAATCAATTCTTGTCTTCCCAAAGTTTGCAAAGTTCATGCTACTATAAATATGAGCTTTTGATTTGTCGTGTTTTAGGACTGCCGTTCGAAGGGAGTTCATATTAGAAAACCCCTCTTTTGACCACACATTAGTTTCGCGGCTAAATAACAAACATGGCAGCAAAATAGTTTAGACAGTTTAGAACTACCACACAACCAATTCCACTTACCATATGATGTTGAAGTGAAATGGCGTGTGTACTCACGCTGTTTTTCTTTTACGTCCATGGACAAATTTAACTCAGGAGTTGGTGTTTCCATTTTCACAATTTCAACTTTCTCGTTGTATGCACGACGGTTAAAAGGCACTTTTAATGAACCTTCTATTACACAGTCATTTTCAACACAAACCTCTCCAGAAACTTGTTCTGCCATATTTTTCACAATATCACTTAATTGGGAAATTAAAAACTTAATAATTCACAATTAATATAACTCTTAGACACTCGAACAAATCACAAATTTAAAATACTGCACTGCAAGAACACAATCACATTAATGAGCTAGCGTACTAAGATTTTGTTGCTTCGCGCCTTCCAAGAAACCGATCACGAGAGCGGTAACTCACCCGCCTACATTGCACGATAGAAACTGAAGGGAGTGGGGGACGGGCAGTTGTGCGACGTGAGCGGAACGGTCACAGGCCGCTTTGACAACTTGTTTCTTTTCCAGAGCAGAGAGCGCATATAAATCTAACAATTACTTTAATTTTAATTACTGTGGTAAAACTAATACGGTAATACAAAATTATTACATTATGTTATATTATAAACTTTTTCTTTTGTAATTTCCTTGGGCTACCGCCGGTAGCCCCGGTAGTCCGCAAAATACGCCCCTGGGAGCTAATGAGAACCAGCTATAACGGCTACCCACACGATACTGCAATTCTGATTGGATGATCGTCCACCTCTGTTTCGACATGTGGACGTGAGGCCAACTGATATGGACGCACAGATTATTATTAAATTTTCTCCTAATATATTTATTTCCAATCGTACTGTGTGTCGTGCATCTTTTGACACAAGAAACTTTATTTATGTCGCATGAATGTTATTTTTTATTATTTTTTTGTGCATGGTTATCACTGCTATGTAATAATGTGGCAATATATTGTCAACTGCCATTATGCAAGGAGCGACTCAACTGAGTGACTTGGTGGCCGGGATTCCACAGTAATATGCACTGTTGGGCGAAGAATCTACGTAAAGATTAATTTTTGATCCTACAGAATATATGTTATGGTAACAATGATTATTTAGAGGAGAATATATGTCAACATAGGCCTATATGTCGAACTTGGAGTCAGGCCACAAGGGGGAAAAACACTAGAAGAGAGGGATTAGATCCGGTACTGTGGATTGAACTTCGTCGTAGCTCAGTGTTTAGAGCACTTGGTAAGTAGAACAAAGGACCCGAGTTCGATCCCCGGCGCCGGAGCGTATTTTTCTCCTCTGATAATCATTGTTACCAATAAAGGTTCACTCTATTACTGAAGATGAAAACAACACCAAAAAAATATTATTTCACCATTAAAACGCGCAGCCACGATGCCTCTAACACTATTAATGATTCACAAGAAACAATATTATAAGTTTTGTATAATATATTATGCTAAACTTATCTGAACACAGATGTATATAATGATATAATCCTTTGAACTGTAGAACTTCGTATTAGATGCGCATATGAATGTCATGGCCCACTAGAGCCTACCGGTTTAAATTGATGTGCTGTTAGTCCAATGACAAGAGGTACGCCTATAGCTCACGTAAGGAACGATTACCGAAAAGCAGTGGTGGCGTTGCTGTCTGTTTTGACGTGTGTATGTAGGAAGGACCAGGGGGGGGGGGGGCGAGAGCTGCGGGCCGATGGAAGTACTGTCTCTTCCAAGAAGATGAACAAATGAGGACATCGCTATGGAAATAAAGAACGTAGCAAGAGAAAAATTCGAAGCTAATTAAACGCGCAACATATGTTTACGAATGAAATAATGATACTGTGCGATACAAGACACGTATTCATAAGCAATGGAACAAACTAAAGTCGTATTGTAACTATCACAACGCAAGACTGATTTTATCGATGTCATTTCTCTTCCGACTGTACTCTTGAATATCATTCAAGCTATCTCGTGACATTTCCTGTCGTCCGTTCTTCCTTATCGCGTTGTTACATTCGCATTCCTTTCGTCGGTATTCCCTGCTATGCTATTGTTGCTATAGTTTGTTAGAGGTAGTGCGTGTGAGAGAAAATCCGTCGGTAACTCTCCTTTCCCTAGTGATGGAGGTGATATGTTGCTAGAAAACTTCCATATTATTTTATAAATCTGTAACATGCTGCAAAGACCAAACAGTTCGCACCACGCTATTAAGTTTACATTAATGTGAATAATTAATTAAAATGTAATATTGAATATATCTATTGATTTAACCTACGTTAAAAGAATTATCTTAAAATAATGTTAAATCTTACATGACTGTATTATTGTACAAAAAAGTAAACGTATTTTCTCTTTGATTTCTCGTCAGTAGAGATAGAAACAGCTTTGTTTTATGACATTAGGAGTCAAACAATGTCCTAATAGTCAGAGCTCTCAACAGGTTTGCTAGTAACGATCTACAAAAACAAACTGTTACTTTATTTGATAAGCTGAGTTGCTGTGTATCAAACTGTTAATATTTTATTACCAGCATGGAATGGGGAAGCTCCCTGTTGGGATCGTTAGTAGGAGATCTGATTTCCTTGCTTTGCTCTTGGTAATGGATTCACCAGGTCCCTTTTCATTGACCTATCTGAAGTTGAAGATCGCTGCAATACGAGTATAATATTGTTAAAAAAATTATCGCTTTTGTTTTATCGCTGTTGCTTGGCAATTGTTTCCTTCTACGCAGACAATCTACAAGGCCATGGCTAGTTATACGTAAGATGAATATTTTCACAATTTCGCAAGGCTATAAAAATTGACGAAGCTTCCGAGCAAGAAATTGACAAAGGATGAAGGATCTGTGGAGCGGAGAAAAATTCTCTCCGGTACCGGGATTCGAACCCGGGTTTTCATCTCTACGTGTTGACGCTCTATCCATTAAGCCACACCCAATTCTAATTCCGATGCCGGATTGAATCCTCTCAGTTTAAGCTCCTCCTCTCAGTTTCCCGGTACCGGAGAGAATTTTTCTCCGCTCTACCGATCCTTAATCATAATTATGATAATGCAGAATTCCTGCTTGGAAATATGTGTACTTCGCTATAATGAGTAATTGACAAGACAAAATAATATTAAACAAATTTAAGAGTCAACCAACTATATGGAAACAATTGAGTAAATAAATATTTTCACTCTTTGTTTGAGAACATAGTAGGTCATGCCAACCAATGAAATACAAATTTTAAGTTATTAAAGATCGTGTTTAATAACATTATCACCTTTTTCATTAATACATTACTTTGTTCGCGAAATAGTCCTAATAAATACCACTCGAGATTATTATTATTATTATTATTATTATTATTATTATTATTATTATTATTATTATTATTATTATTATTATTATTTATGCTGGCGAAGTTAAGGTCATAGTGCCTTTCTCTTACACTTCACTAAGTCACAAAGTATACAAGCAGTGAATTTAATAAAAAGTGAAAAGAATAAAATATTAACGTAATTACAAAATAATAACGAAATTGAGTTTATACAAAATGGAAGGAAAACCTAAGGAAAAATACAACAAACAGAATAAAATAATAAAAAAAGAAATTTAAATAATAGCCACAATAGAAGAATCTATGAGGTTTGATTTTCTTTATATGAACTGACTCATGACTTAAGTTGATTGTAAATTTGTAGGCAAAAATCAAAGCAAAGCAAAGATAATGAGCATGAAATCATTTTTAGTGATTTCCTGATACCATTTAGTTAACTAGCTCTCGTATGGTGAGAGGAGGAAAAAATGCAGACTCTCTTAACACTTTTTTTTTCTTAATGAATGTTTAAATAGAAGGTTTTACCTCGAAGTATGGAAATGGTTGCTAAAGCTAGAATATTGGCTTACAAACGGAGTATTTTTTTCCGAAAGGTCAACAACAATAACAACAATCAAGTTATATGAGTTCAATAATAGATTAACGTGAGTTCTGTCGTTAATATGTTGAACTAGATCCAGCGACAATGCTGTTAACACTTGTAGTAACAGTAAAACAAACCGTGGGCGCACCTCACGTGCTGTAGTTCGCACGAGACATTGACATCTGACCCCCTCAGATGCCCCAGTAAGAGAAAGCCTTGAGCGTTTCTCAATCGTCACGC